>NC_068364.1:74033869-74236369 GCF_020536995.1 Dreissena polymorpha
TGAAAAATGTTAATCTTTCCGATCAAGTGGTTGAATTGGGCCAATAACTGCATATAAAAGCTGTTTTGGACCGGTCTTTGTTAACTGTCAACTTTTCGGGAATTTCCAGTTGACTTTCCTAATTGACCTTATCGCAACATCCGGGCACTTGCGTCAGTTAGAGTTACATGCCCCTTGACGACGGTGAAAACAAAAGCGCTGTCGCCATTTTATTTGCATTGAAATATTAAACACTGCTCGCAATTTTCTTAAGTTAAGGCACATCTTCGCGACCATTTTTTTAAGAATAAAAATACCCAGAAATAGAAATTCTTTCATAATAAATTTAATTTAATAAACGAACACAAATAAGGATGAAAACAAACAACCAATAAATTTTAAATATATGCAACATATAGAAGCTGATTTGAACCTCTATATTTTTACCTTATTACGTATTAAATAAATTCTCATGATAAATGTTATTGTTTTTATTTAATTCACACCAATTTCGACACTTTTTGTTTCCGCATGTTAGGTATTTGAATGCCCCTTTCTTCATCACAAACCGATTATCTCGTTATGATCGGATACTGTCCAGACAAATAAACAACACGGTGTCATAAAGCCAGCTGGGGACCTATACTTGGGGCTTTGCATAAACCACATGTGGTCATTAAACACAATTTATGATACCTCTATGTCATCTCTTGTCATACTGAGCAGTCATTTAAGCCAAATTTTAAATGCCGAAATAATTGAATATACAGTTGCTTTATAAAACTCGTTGACACCTTAAATAAACATTTAATTAAATTAAATGCAATATTTTTCATTTGATTGTTTGCATCAGTCTTAATATCGTGTAAGCTTTTGTATTCTGGTGTTTAATTGCCCCTTTGTTTTGCATAATCCGATTATCTCGTTTTGATCAAATATTGTCCAAACTTAACTGACAAAAAGGTGTCATAAACCACACTGGGTGGTCCAGACAGTGTCATTTAACACGATAGATGCCACCATGTCTCCTCTTTCTGGTAGTATTAAGCAGTCACTTGGATGAATAATTAACGCCGATGTACTTAACAGTTGCTTAAATTAGATATGTGACATATGGTCAAATATAAAGTCATGTCCAATTTAGATTATCAGAAATTTACACCGTAAAGATACTAGCCCGATTAATTTATTAAAGTATTTAATAATTATAAAATTAACGTAAAAAAAACAAGTAACGTATTTAGCGTGTATCAGTTAATTAAAAAGACGTCATTCCGTATTAAGATTTAATGTTACGACAATAAACGATCGACATCATAAAAAAAGAAATTACGTTTGACAGCAACGGGGGTAAATAATGTTTGAAAAACAAATATTTATACAGATATATGTGTGTTAATTTTAATATTTGTCACTCGTACTCATTACAATGAACACAACTAAGGCTTTCAGTAAGTCATGTACCAGATGTCCCTACGTATTTTACAGCTTCACATTAGCATGATAAATTGACATAGTAGAAATATAATTATAATGTTCGAAGATGAATGAACCCTGAAAAGAACGACAATACTCATTACATCAACATCTACAAGGATACTCCCATTATTACAGAATAAACGAATTTACCCGGTGCCTCAGTGAGAAAGTTAATCATGAATGTCGCCGTACTCGATCATCGGCCACTTGGTCGGGTCATTTTTCCTACATCCAGTTTGCAATTTGTACGGACATTCGTTAAGTCCAATTAGTTTTATTTTCTGATCATATCGGGCTTTCGAAGTGCAATCTAACCCTTCATAATAGTCAAAAGACATTTTAAACACCAATTACAGGACATTTAATTACCAATCAACTTCCCAATAGGAATGCAATTGACGAAATATCAGCAGAGGTGCTCAATCAGCATAGTAAATCGACCGTATCTAGGGCATTGTTTTCACCGTCGCTAAGGGACTGCCCCTTTTGTGACGTCATCGCGATAAGGTCAATGGGGTTGGTCCATAACTATAAAGTCGCGCCAGTCAAAAATCATAACAAGCGACATTTAAAGTTATGGTAGCCAGAACTAAAACTTGTTATGAGTGCATATATGGGTAAAAGTATAATGCGTGCAAAATAGCGTCGCAATGTAAATAAAGGACTTATTTTTTTACTGGGCAAAAAAGGAACCTTTTTTGTGTCTTGAGCAAAGTCTTTGAAACGCGCGAGGACATTACATTGAAACTTGTTGTGAGTGTTTATATGTGTCTTGTTTGATAAAATTGGGCTTAATTAATGTGCGTAAAGTTTCGTCCCAGATTAGCCTGTGCAGATCGCACATGCTAATCAGGGACGAAACTTTCCGCCTTTATGGTATTTTTCGTTTAAAGCGGGTATATACCATCTTGTCAAATATTTATTAATTAATGTAAAATGTGTAAAAAACACTTATTATACATATATTTATATATAAACTTAAATAAAAGTAAAGAAGAACATGTGTCGAAAAATTCTAAATAAGCCAGATATTTAATTTTGAAATCGAAAAGGGCTGTACAGCCAAATTCGCCAGCATGTATATCATGCATGTACGATGTGAATCTAAATTTAGTTTGACGGTTCATTTGAAATTCCTGCCGTGATATCGATTCATACGACACACGAACACTTACTAAAAAGACGAATGCATCGGTTATTGTAGGAAAATAAGTACGAATTATCTTCGTCACAATCGGCTCGGGGCGCTAATTTTTATTTGCTGCATTTTATGAAATTCGTCTTTAATGTATCATTTTTCTTGCATATTGTGCGTTATTATAACATATTTGTATCAATATTACAATTCAACACATACATATAGGATCTGGCACGAGTTGTCATATCATACCATATTTTATTAAACGAGTTCAGGAATTATGTTAGTAAGCGAGCCTTTGACGAGCTTACTAACGAATTTCCTGAACGAGTTTAATAAAATATAGTATGATATGACAACGAGTGTCAGATCTTTTTTATCACATGCTTTTAAATGAGCAAATTAAATAAATATTTACGCAAACATAATGATAAATCTCGCATATTGTTTACATTTCCTGGCGTCATTTGGAATGCCTCGGCTTTTACAAAGCAAAATAACAAAATGCGATTGGTCAATAAACGAAAACTAAGCCAATTAAAACGCTTTAAAATGTTGTATTACACATGTGTAATATAAAAAAATATGTAATGGTTGTATTACATTGGAAACAGGGTACAGCATGTGATAAAAATAATCGCACAATCTCGCTTTAAAGGAAGTCACTTCTTACCGACATTCTAGTTTAGGCGGAAAGTGTCGTCCCTGATTAGCCTGTGCGGACTGCACATGCTCATCTGGGACGACACTTTGCGCACATGCATTATGCTCAGTTTTCTCAGAACGCGACTCATATTGATACGAGGATAAAGAACCTTAAATTGCGACGCAAACCATTTGTCCGTTACGAGGTTATTACTTTTTAAATTAAAAATACCCTTTTAATGTAGGCTTTTTGTTGTCTTGAACAGTATATCCAAAAACACATGGGCCACACCCATGGCTCTTACCACAATTTTCCTAATCACCTCTGGCTAAGTCACATGTAAGACCCATAGAGGTAAGGTTACGGTCAGATATCACTCATTTGATGAATTATTTATAATTTAGCCATGACTTCAATGTGCTTTTAGGGATTCCAAAGCCAATTTTTTCTATTGTTCTCCTTTATATGGCTGTTGTATCATGTAAGACTAAAAAAGGTCAAGATTAACCACTGCGGTTAAATGTGAAAAATATTGATAACATACGCCTTATTTTGTTAGGATTCTACAATACATCTCATTTTAAAATGCCATGATGCAAATTGTCCACTTGGTGGCGAGTATATACAGGCAAATTTTAAAAAGTCACAACAATTTCCCGTACACATCATCTTAAAATAACACATCCATTAAATACCATTCTTAGTTATTTATAAAATCATTCTGCTTTGGTTTTGATTTTTAATGCGGTTCTTTATTTAGGAACTGATTTTACAAGCTTCATTAACGCTTGATTGAAATGTATAGATTACTGATTCTAATTCATAACAAGTTTTTAAAATCTTCATGTTATTGTGTACTACAAACCCATCACATGAACACATTAGTCCGCACAGGCTAATCAGGGACGAAATTTCCGCCTAAACTTGATTTTCTTTAAGAAGAGACTTTCTTGAAACGAAAAATATCATAAAAGAGGAAAGTGTCGTCCCTGATTATCTTGTGCGGAATGGAAGGCTAATCTGGGACGGCACTTAACGCACACGCATTAAACCCCTTTTTCACAGAGCACGGCCCATATTTTAAAAAAGGCACACGCCTTCCCACATATCTTTCTTTTTGTTCTGCACTCGCCCATTAACAACATTTATTTAATATATATCAAAAATATGTATCAATTTCATGAATTTAGTTGTGCTGTCTTCAGTTTGCGGTTGGGATTTGTAACGAACATTGATGAATTGTTTTCTGTTTATTAAATGGCGTATTTCAGAATGTTAAATTCTCCAAATTTATATTTATCACGTCGTACATAAAAAGACAGAACACATTTTAGCGATGTAGATAATTTCAAGACGTTGATATCAATAATATAATATAAATTGAAGATTTTTGAAGATTTATATCCGCTTGATACAAAAATAGCTGAATATGTGTTAAGTCCATAGGTGTATATAATTATTAGTGATTGCGTGGAGGAACGCCACATTACTCATGAACAACCGTGAAGTCATCATTTTTTTAAACTAAGTCAATTTAACAAAACAAACATTATATTTAAAGAAAGATAAGCCGATGTTTTGAGAGCGTTCTTGCTTAAAATGAAGTAAATGAAAACTGAGTAAAAGTTAATTCCATGCCCAAATAAACCAAGGCAAAGTAAGACTGTATATAACGAGTAACATCACAGATGACTCTTGTGCATTTTGCAATATTGAGTATATTCACTTTATTCAACTATTACAACAGAGCGCATGTTACTCTATACATTCTTTTTAAATACATTATTTCGATAATACAAATTGTATTTTAGTGTTTTATTCTCTGAAATCAATGTTTATTATAATATTTTGTACAATATGCTATTTTGCAGACCTCATAGCTAAATTAAGAAATAATACTTTTCTATCATGGTTTGTTGTCGAATAACCCACAGTAAGGAGTATAGATGCGTAGGAATTAAATCACGAGTGCGAAGTGTAGACGTGGTTATGCCACTTATCACCAAATATACAAAATTTATTGTTTCATTACATTTATATACATGCTACATGTATTACATTTCTTTTAGAGCAGGTTTTAGCACGTGCATTTTACTGCAATATTTTCTTTATTTATTCGGAACTATTTTCGAAAAATTAAGCTCCGCCCATAAGTTATTGCAGAATAACCCACACTTGATTTCCTTCTTTGTCTATAGAAAACAAGTCGTGTACCGTGTTAGAATAATGAATAATGAATGGTGATGAAAATGTCTCTATTAATTATTGACTAACAGCTCCCATTGTTAGACGCATGCAGCATTATTTATCGTCAACGTCTGGCAAGTGTGTTTACACACAGGACATATAAAATGTCCGTGCAATATTGTTAAAGCAAGAATAAAATCTAAACAGCACGGTTGTCAACGACAAGTTAGCTTCACTATGAGACGTTTTCCACCTATATACACGTATAAGTCACTTCGACGTATTTGTACGTGCCATAACAGGGGTCCTTGCCGAAAAACTCGACATTTGACGAAATCACGCATGAATTCTTCCCTTGGCATGCAGCCTGGACCTTAGAAAGGCTGGAGTCTAGAACGCAGTCCGTAGTTTGAATCGGACCTGGGCAGTAATCTGCTCTTGTCCGACCATAGTTGGCGCCGATGATGTTCAGTTGCAGGTTGAGTGGACAGGACAAGGTGTACATTTGGTTCTCGCAGAACATAACGTATTCTGGTTTCTCTAAAATAAAAACATTCTTTATTAGAACAATATGTTGATTTACTTACACTGCAACATGTCCAAGTGTACCCCAAGCAATAATGATGGTATCACCCAGCAAGTTATCCCTAAAACTTTAGTCAATAAAAACGCTAAACGCTGTTGGCTTTTTGATGAGCGTTACTTTTTTGTGTATTTGTATTTTGTTAGATACATGCAATGCATTCCCATTTCTTGACTCTTCCTTTAGCATTCTAATCTTAACAAATGAGTACACGCCGGTACATTAAATCGTTTAAGGTTGAGATTGAGGCCGCTGTCACTGATATATTTAACTGATGTGCTTGGTGTTAGACAATTCTCTTATCTGAGGGTACAACATAAGATAACAAATCGACAGTCCTAGTAAAATAGCATTTATCGACAATGATTATTTCGTCATATGTCATATCAGCATAAAATACTTAAAAGTGGTCAGCAGTACTGAAGAGAGACCACTATTTCATAGTAAATATTTGAGTCGTGTTCTGTGAAAACTGGGCATAATGCTTGTGCGTGAAGTGTCGTCCCATACAAGCCTGTGCAGTCCGCACAGGCTAATCAGGGAAGACCCTTTCCGCCTAAACTTGATTTTCGGTAAGGAGGGACTTCCATGAAACTAAAAATACCATAAAAGCGGAAAGTGTCGTCCCTGATTAGCCTGTGAGACTGCACAGGCTAATCTGGGATGACACTTTACGCACATGCATTAAGCCCAATTTTCTCAGAACAAGACACATTTGGTTTCAAATAAACAAAACAAGTATTGATATATGTACGTTAAAGAAACCGATAAAATTTCAGCCAATGTTTCCTCTAATGATAAACTATAACTAACCCATTAATGTAACTTAAAATAGACTAGTAATATACATATATAATTTACGTATGTATTTTGTTATGAGACATTTGCAATGTTTGACGGAATTGATACTTTTTATAACTAATAGCTATGGTAAATGATATATTTCACATCCTTTGTATGATAAAAAGTTCATGATTGGCGCAAAAATATTAAGTACCGGTTAATTCAATTTATTACGTGTAACGATGCGTTTATCACCACATGTTACTTAAAGGGACTGTCAACCACGACGACGAAGAAAAGAAAAGTTGTAAAATACCGTATTTTTTACAATTATTAGTTTATATTGATTAATATATTATAACTGGTATATTACATTACTTGAAAAAAAGTTGTTTAGTTTTCATATTTTCAGTATATTCGGTAATAAATTTTACTGGGTATGTCTACCAGGTAACTACCAGTGAACTATAAAGAACGCCAGTTAATTGATCATCATCGTCACGTGGTAAACCCAGGAATTAAAATTGTGCATGCGTAAAGAATTAAATATATTATATATATAAAATGATCACTTGCGTTATTTATAGTGTGTATATCGTTATGTCACCTATTTTCGCGATGTACTTTTGATTTCACATCGCAAAATTTTATAACCGAATATACTGAAAACATTAACTTTTTTCTAGTAATGTAATATACCAGTCGTGATATTTTAAATCAATATTAACTAATAATTGTTAAAAAAAATACGATGTTTTAGAACTTTTCTTTTTTTGTCATTCGTGGTTGACAGTCCCTTTAAAACTGTTTAATTGTTTGTGTTTAAATAACTCTAAATAGATTTAATAACATCTACGGAAAAAATGATATTTAATATGTCCATTATTTTGATATTAACCAATACATTTTTGTTTAAAGTCATAAAAATATATATTGAACGTTTTAAACACTTCGTCTTTACCTTGAATAAAGTTTATTTACGGGACATATTTTCGGATGACGATAGCTAACGGACGATGACTATATATGTATATGCCAGAAACGCGTCGGAGTTGTATTAGTGTATAATTGATTCGCAAATTAAGTTAAATATATATTAATAACACATTTTCATTTATTGTGTATGAAACTCTGACAACATATATATTAACAAAGCTCATATTTATATTCGAATTTAACACTTTTTGCTGTTTTTATTTTTACCGTTCTTGCCAATGCAACTACTGAAAAAGGGCACGTTCACATAATTCATAATAAACCTAAATAACATGTATAAACATGCACAATATGTGTATTAAATACTATTTTACGAAACACTTTTTAAGTGATTTGTAAGTACATAAAACGCCTCAAAAGTGTAGGGACGAGTTACTCATATTTGCACAGACACGGCCTGCAACCCTTCTATACTATGTGTTACCTGTTGAACTTGCACTGACCAGTGTTCCGATTTATAAATAAGCATTCCACCGTTTGTCACCAGACAACATTGTCTTTCTATTTGCTACATGTCTTAACTATTAATCAGAACAATGGGTTGCCATGTGTGATATTGAGGCAGAAGCTACGAATGCGTTTTTAACCCATATTGTGACGAAGGACGTCCAAGCGGCTGTGTTAATATGTGGGTATGGTGAGGTTTAATAGTTGTTTGAATCTAAATACTACTGCTAACAAGCAGTCAGTGATATATAATCACATTTGGAAATAATAAATTCACTATTATTAAAGAACACGTATACTTTCAGACTGAAAATCAAAGCGCTGTAGGCGCTGAAGGCCTGGGGCTAGGTTAAGTGTGACGTAAAATGCATTTACGATGTTTTGTCCGAATTTCTCCCTTTGTCCGAATTTATACGGATTGACCCTAGCGGTTGAGTGCAGAAGCTAAGAGACTGTAAGACAAGACAATAGTTGTGTATATACTACAGTGTACATAGACGGTGGAGGACAACACGATACTGGTTGTGGGAACGATAACCTTTTGTTCAACTCTACAGATCTGCTGGAGGTTCGTCTACATAGGCGGTGAAGATATACAACAACAACAACATGGCCGCAAAAAACTGTTATTGTTGACGTCAAATAAATCACTTTCAATAGCCTAAAATAGCTTTCTATTACATAATTAACAGATCAGGAAAACACTCATACTTCATATGTATACAAAGGAAAATCCACTTAAGCCCAAGTCTCACTTTTGCCGGTAGAGCCCCGGTCCATCCCGGTTTGCTAACGCCGGTCGACCGGCGAGGACCAGGATGATTCGTAGAAATTTTTTAACGCAGTCACACTATTTCCCGGTGCCGCCCCGGTTGAAGCCGGTCAACAGCCCGGCAGAGTCCCGGTCAACCCGGACTGGCTACGGTTTATCCCGGTCAAGCCCCGGCAGAGCCCCGGTTGTCGCAGGTAGTGCCCCGTTGAAAGCCGGCAGCGTCCCGGCATAGCCCCGGTTGTCGCCGGTAGTGCCCCGGTTGAGCCCCGGTGAAAGCCGGCAGAGCCCCGGTATACCGTAACACCGCCGACACTCACCGTGTCTATACCGGCATCAGACCCAAGCAGAGCTACGGCAACGCACCGGTTTTACCACGGTCGTCGCCGGTAATGTCCCGGCGGAGCCCCGGTGAATGCCGGTGTCGTTCCGGCAGAGCGCCTGTTTTCTTATATACCGTAGCTATACCGGGACTCTAACGGCATTCACCGGGGCGTTGCTGTAGCTCTGCCGGGGTCTATATGGGCCCCGGTGGAGCTACGGTGCCGTCCCGGTTGTTTCCGGTGCCGTCCCGGTTGTTCTCGGTGCCGCGCCGGTCGTTGACGGTCCTTCCCGGTGACTCCCGGTTCATCCCGGAGGTATTAAACATTTTAATAAGTTCCAGGTGGAGTCCCGGTTTTCCCCGGTTCATCGCGGTCGTCCCCGATGGAGCCCCAGTTCATCCCGGTAGAACCCCGGTTTATCCCGGTAGATCCCGGATCACGCAAAGGGGCTCCGCCGGCATCATAGTGTGACTGGGCCTTTACCTTGATACAGAACGGTGTACAGATTGTGTACGTTGTCTCACGTAGAACTTTTCGTGCTCGATTTGCGCGCTCGATCTGCGCGGTGAAATATCATATCCGGTAACTTCGTATATTTCCGAGAAAGATCATGAATATTTGTTGTTGTTATTTTCATTTTCTTTTTTCTTGAATGTCTCGTTAACGCAAAATAAAATGACAATATCTTAAAATATGTGTATAAATACCAAATGTTATGTCCTCAAAAAATGTATTAGAAAAAAATTCTTCTTATTGTCTCCGTAGACACTCGTATCTTTTCGGCCTAGACCGTCAAGAGAGGAACTTATTCTCGCATGAATATGCAAACAATAATAAAAACTATGTCGTAGCCAATGCTAAGCAATTTTGCTTTAATATTATTTTTACACGTTTTACGAAACTGTCATGTTATATAGTGAGGTTCTGTATTTACAAGGCGGGTTATTGAGATCTGCGAAGAACTTCTTTGATTGCGCATGAATTACCGCCAAGTGGTAAATCGGACTTTTGGGAATTCATTCATTCGTGGGTGTATTGTTTCCGTTACATTAACATATGATTGATGCACATTTACGTTGCGGTGCTCGAATCAGGTCCGTAAATTTCAGCTAGTTATATTTATTTGCGTATGATTTTTTTATAAAATAAAGCGATCAACGCATAACGAATCCAAATCAATTATAACCATTCAGGTCATCAATATGACGTCATTAAAAGATTCTGCAGAGAGCGTTGCATGACAACAGACGCGGATAACTGTTGCAAACAATCAATATTTTTGGAAATATGGACTACATAGCTTTTTCCTATGTACTTAAAAGGATATTCGACAGTCCTGATTTTCTATAAATGCATCATTAATTACACAAAGTGGGTGTATTTATTAAATGTGCGATTTGTGTTATGTGTATCGCTATGTATTCGGCTGACATGCCACACCTGTGCCAGGTTCAGTATTTGTTTATCTCATTTCCAAGTTGTTATGTACTTTGAAAGTTATGTTTTATTTTCGCTGAAACGAACAATTCGTACGTTACAAAACAATGGTGAAAACTAAATTGATCTTTAAAATGTTAATATTATAATACATGAGCAATTGTTACCAAACTATTTGAAGAATAAAACTTAAATTATCCTTCCTTACCTTAAATAGATTTACGAAAATCTTGACTTAAAGAGACTTAACATATTTTGTATTTAAAATGATAAAATAGTCATACGTGTATATTCCTTAATATCGATGAATAACGTATGAGAAGTTGTATTCTTTTAGCTAACTCCTTATATTGATGCTTATCAACAAACAAAACGATATGTTCAAATCTACTGATTTGTTGTACAAATGTCATTTACACAAACGTCAATTCCATTTCACCAACAACACGCATTTAAAACAACAACCGTTTTTGCTTCCGGTATGTTTGTCGGTCAATGTCGTGTTAATTCAGATTGTTATTCAAATTCAAATTTATAGTAAAAATAGTGATTTTAGCTAATTTTTGTGCGGTCGGGAAATAAATTACTACTATGATCAACATAGGTGATTGTGAATCATTGTCGGAACTGTTAAACCGCTCAGAAGAGATGGAAAATGAAGTCTTGTTCAGTGGTGCACGGGAAAACATGGCGGACACAGGTGTTAACTCACATGTAAATACAGGTGAAAAGTGGTCATCAGTTGAACAGAGACGAAAACGTGCGAGACAAAATACAGGCAGTGTTGAAATGGAAGCGTGTGAATCTTTGGACATAAATGCTAAGCTGAATGTCTTATTCGGAAAATTTCAGGAAAGAGTCTAGCGCAACTGATGATGCATATGAGTTTCTGATTATATATATCACAAAAGAACTCCCGATCTATGCCTACTAGGGGTAGTGTTGGATTACAATCGGCAAGCCAGCCGATATCGGGCATATACATGACAGCGAAACCATCATCTGTGTCACTTTCCCAACCCACCCAAAGGGACGCCTTAACAACAAAAAACGACGCATTAGCAGCCCCAGTGGATCAACCTCCTTCGCCATCAAGTGTCCGTGCTGAAAACAAAACTGTACCGCATCTAGGCGCCAGTCTATGTAACCTGAACAGCGATGTGTTTACACCCCCGCAGTCGGATGTGTTTACACACCCACAGTCGGTTATCGTGCAAAACGTTCCAAAGCCTCGTGGAAGACAAAGTGTAAAATCCACCCCCACAGCCAGTCAGAAAAAGCCACGATCTGCAAGTGCACGAGGTCAACGGAAACCTGCGAAATGCCCACTGAACACAAGCGCGTTTACGTTTATAGGTAGTAACGGCTCTAGCGTAGTGGATAATTGCACGTTGAAGAACAACTATTGTCCGATTTTACTTATTTCAAAGTTGATGGTCCAAATATTTTGTCTGACCATTGTTAGATAGAATTCGCTTTTACAAGAAATGTACGGGATAGTAAAAGTAATTTTAAACCGATTGTTGAAGTAAGCGAGGAAAACGAATATAGCAATAAAACGTATACTTTCAAATGGGACGGGGAAACGAAAGAGTTATTTACTCAGGTATTGAACAGCTCCGAAAATACATTGTTTTTAAATGAAATTACTATCAATTTAGAAAAAGCAGCGTCGAGCGCTGATATTGATGACACGTTAAATGGTTTCGTATCATGTATTGACAAAATCTGCAAACCTTTATTTGCACGAACTCACGTGCAAAAACGTCCTAAGAATTATAATCGCTCATTTAACAACACATGTTCCCAAGAACGATCACTCTTTTACAAAAGCCTAAATAATTATAAGAAACATAATTCAGATGAAAATAAACGCGAAATGATACATTTTAGAAGTTTATACAAAGCTAGTGTTAGGAAATTTCGTTATAACAAGATGAATGAAAACACGGCTAAATTAAATAAAGCCAAATATAAAAATGCAAAAGAATATTGGAAACTGCTGAAAGAACGTCAAACAACGAAATCCCCGAACATAAGCTTAGATACATTTACACAATATATTATTTATTTTAAAACAGAATTAAATTGTATGTTTGAAGAGTTATTTATACCATTTACGCCGGAAGAAGTATTAAAATCGATCGCTAATCTTAAGGCTGGGAAAATTTTTAAATGAATTCCTTATACACGGCAAAACCGAGCTTGCGCCGTTTTTGATAACCCTGTTAAATAAATTTCTTTATTTTGGATATTTTCCGGAAAAATGGTCGGTTGGTTACATTATACCTATTCATAAAAAGGGAAGCCTTGATGATCCAAATATTTTTAGGGGCATCACCCTGCTGAGTGTAATTGGAAAACTTTTCACTAGTGCAATTAATACCAGACTTTCTGTCTGGGCCGAATCTTATCATATCCGACTAGAAGCGCAAGCAGGATTTAGAGCTAAAATGGCTACAACGGATAATATTTTTGCTTTACATGACCTAATAACTCATTTCCTAAACCAAAACAAACAATTATTTTGCTCATTTGTTGATTTTACAAAGGCTTTTGATTTCATGTTAGAGATAACCTCTGGTTTAAAATATATAAACTTGGTATCCGTGGTAGACTTTTTTCAGTCATAAAATCCATGTACGTGCATGTGTACAATAGAGTAAGACTCCAAAATATCATAGGAGATGCTTTTGAAAGCTATTTAGGCCTCAGGCAAGGGGAGTGCCTCTCACCGATATTGTTTTATTTATACATAAACGATTTAGAAGATACATTGTACCTTAAAGGGGCAGAAGGTGTTGATATTGGGGCTCTGAAATTTTTCTTATTGCTATATGCAGACGATATCGTCATATTCGCAAATTCTGCTGTTGAATTGCAAAAAGTCTGAATATACTTTGTGAATACTGCAAACAATGGAAGTTAAATATTAACAAAACTAAAGTACATATTTTCAAGAAGGGTGGCAGATTTTCACAAAATATAGAGTTTTCATACGATGGGGAAAGCATTGAAATTGTTAACAATTTTACATATTTAGGAATTGTCTTCATCCCAGGAGGGTCACTTGTGCAGGCGACTAAAACGCTAGCGGGACAGGCACAAAAGGCATTATTTCAACTTAGAAAGTATATAAGCAAATTCGTTAACATTAATCCAAGTCACAAAATTGATTTTTTTGACAAACTCATTATGCCCATTTTACTTTATGGGTCAAAAAATATGGGGCTCAATAAAGCGAATACATGTAGAGAGATTACACACCCTTTTTTAAAATATACTTTATCTGTAAAAAAAACAGGTACACAGAACGACGCTGTGTTATCTGAAACGGGTAGATTTGATCTTTTAACATTTAGTACATTAAATATGATTAAGTATTAGTATAAAGTAATAAGCGTACCTGACTATAAATACTTTTGTTTTATTTACAAAATTATGTTTGAGGATTTAGAAGCAAGTCCTTCAAAGCATAATTGAGTTGGAGGATTTAGAAGCAAGTCCTTCAAAGCATAATTGAGTTGGAGGATTTAGAAGCAAGTCCTTCAAAGCATAATTGAGTTGGAGGATTTAGAAGCAAGTCCTTCAAAGCATAATTGAGTTGGAGGATTAAGAAGCAAGTCCTTCAAAGCATAATTGAGTTGGAGGATTAAGAAGCAAGTCCTTCAAAGCATAATTGAGTTGGAGGATTTAGAAGCAAGTCCTTCAAAGCATAATTGGGCTAAACAAGTAAGGGATGTGCTAAACTTTTTAGGTTTCTATCATGTATGGCTACAACAAAGTGTTGGTGACTTTCAAATTTTTATTGCACTTTTTAAACAAAGGATATCGGACAATTTTATACAGAACGTCAGAAGCAGAATTGGTGACTCCATTAGAGCATCATTTTATAACAGTATCTTCCAATTTGAGTATCAATATTATCTTTCTTGTGTTAATATCGAAAACTATAGAATATCCCTGAGTAAGCTAAGGTTGTCCTCCCATAGACTTAATATAGAAACTGGTAGATGGAACAATACGGAGCGAGCTAGTACACTTGTCCCAAATGTAACGTCTTAAAAGACGAATATCATTTACTGTTCGAGTGTAGAATTTACTCTAAACTTAGGCTTAGATACCTTCCATTATACTATTATCGCCACCCAAGCATGTTTAAAACTATTGATTTAATGACATCCAAAAATTTTAAAGTAATAAAAAATCTGGCTGTTTTTGTTTATAGAGCTTTTGAGATGAGAAGGAATTTTAATGAATAACATGATCAAAGGCAGTTGTTTAACGTGAATATATTACACACTAAAATACTGTTATCGCCAAGTGTTTAAAACTATTGATTTAATATGCATTGTGTATGTTACGTTTTTAACGACATTGACTATGTTTATATGTGTGTAATTAATTATGCGTGTGATTAATTAATACTTCAGCTTGTGTTTTTAAAGATTACATAAGACTAGAGCATCTTATTGTCGGTTCGACCGACTTAGATATTATCGAGTTTCGAAAGTAGTCACTAACCCATATGCGTACACTTATTTAAATTTAGTTTATTGTTTTACATAGAAGTAAAGAACATCGTTGTATTAAATAATATGCAGTGTGTATGTTACGTTTTTGACGGCATTGACTATGTTTATACGATTATACTAATTCTCATGGGTCTTTTTGAGCTAACGCATTGTAGATATGTGTTTTATCGGATTTGAATAAAACGTTCTTCTTCTTCTGTAACGATACATCGTTGACATTAAAATCAATTCATTCGCTTTAAGTCCTGTTAAGCTATCATAGCTGGAAAGAAATGTTGCTCTTTTATTGCGATATATATATTAAATCTATAATAAAGGCTAGGTGTAAAATTTCTCTCCTGCTACTGTGTTAGGTTGCTGTATTATTTCTAACATAATACAAGTCGTGTTTTGTTTGATATTAAATTGGTAAAATTGTAACAAAATTCGTACAATCATTCCCATGCGTTGTTAGAGCTTTACTTGCATAATATATTGCGTACCTTACAATTTAACTCCTAAATGCAATTCAACGAAAACGGAAAGATTACATTTAAAACCAACAGTGAGATACCCGCACTCTGTATCGTGTGCCAAGACATAATGAACATGGTATAGTAACAACAACTGATGCATTTCCTGCTGCATGTGTAAAAGTTCACCTTATATAATAATAGTATACCATTTTGTACCTCCCTACTGCAAAGCTTAAACTTTTACTCTCATCTACCCTAAATGTAACACTATAAACATGTTGACCTGTGCCATCATATGTTGTAAGCTATGGCCGATTGGCACACATTTACTCCTGCCCGTGTAAACGCATTTAAAACAAAATGAATTTTATGACTTAAATACCGATAGTGTGAGGTTTGAGAGTTCAAATGGTGCTGCAATCATACGTTAAGATTAAAAGCTTCTTTCAGAATATGTATATGTGTATATGTGTACCTTGTTATGTGGCCTCCACGGCATCTTGTGTTTTTTAACAGAAGGCGTCTTCATCCCAGGAGGGTCACTTGTGCAGGCGACTAAAACGCTAGCGGGACAGGCACAAAAGGCATTATTTCAACTTAGAAAGTATATAAGCAAGTTTTACATAGAAGTAAAGAACATCGTTGTATTAAATAATATGCAGTGTGTATGTTACGTTTTTGACGGCATTGACTATGTTTATACGATTATACTAATTCTCATGGGTCTTTTTGAGCTAACGCATTGTAGATATGTGTTTTATCGGATTTGAATAAAACGTTCTTCTTCTTCTGTAACGATACATCGTTGACATTAAAATCAATTCATTCGCTTTAAGTCCTGTTAAGCTATCATAGCTGGAAAGAAATGTTGCTCTTTTATTGCGATATATATATTAAACCTATAATAAAGGCTAGGTGTAAAATTTCTCTCCTGCTACTGTGTTAGGTTGCTGTATTATTTCTAACATAATACAAGTCGTGTTTTGTTTGATATTAAATTGGTAAAATTGTAACAAAATTCGTACAATCATTCCCATGCGTTGTTAGAGCTTTACTTGCATAATATATTGCGTACCTTACAATTTAACTCCTAAATGCAATTCAACGAAAACGGAAAGATTACATTTAAAACCAACAGTGAGATATCCGCACTCTGTATCGTGTGCCAAGACATAATGAACATGGTATAGTAACAACAACTGATGCATTTCCTGCTGCATGTGTAAAAGTTCACCTTATATAATAATAGTATACCATTTGTACCTCCCTACTGCAAAGCTTAAACTTTTACTCTCATCTACCCTAAATTTAACACTATAAACATGTTGACCTGTGCCATCATATGTTGTAAGCTATGGCCGATTGGCACACATTTACTCCTGCCCGTGTAAACGCATTTAAAACAAAATGAATTTTATGACTTAAATACCGATAGTGTGAGGTTTGAGAGTTCAAATGGTGCTGCAATCATACGTTAAGATTAAAAGCTTCTTTCAGAATATGTATATGTGTATATGTGTACCTTGTTATGTGGCCTCCACGGCATCTTGTGTTTTTTAACAGAAGGCGTTTGCCAGTTATGTGTTTTATGATTTCCTAAATTTCAATATGAATGTTAAGAAAGCCTAAAACTTCAATTCCAAATACGATAAATTTAATAAATTTGATTTTATTTTGATTGTTATAGATATCACAGTGTTCCTGCACAAATAATGATCTAATAACTTGTTTACGGCATTAACAGTCTTTTCAATTCAGTGACAGGAATATTGTTCAGCCATATATTGTAAATATGTAACTATTGAATATATTAAAATAATATATGTTTTGTTTAGATTTCATGTTGTAATATTGTTGATAAATCAGCAAGATATTAAGCTTTGAGTGAACTGAAATTCATGATGAAAAAGTTACCTGACAATGTCGAATATTGGAATGATTGTAAACGTCTTTTCGCCGTATACTGTAAGGGTTGCCTTTCATACGACTAATTCAATCCCTCTAAATTTTGAAATATTTATTTAATATCTTAATGACGATTAATAATTTGCGTTTTTTCCTAAAAACAATAAGGAATTATATATTTTTATGTTTAAAAAACAGCGAAAAAAAGGCTAGTTTACTGATTAACTCAAGGGGTATCGAGATGTAGTTTTTTTGCATGAACACAATCCTTGTTTTCAATATTTTTCGATGTGAACGACTTTTATTAGATCTTCAAGTTTTCTTTTGTGTGCATATACTCCGAGTTTGGGCTGATGCTTCAAATGTTGCTTGCGTCATCATAAACCAGTAAATTGCTTTGAATTCATGAATAACGCGTTTGAACATTAAAATGTTAGATTGTAGTAATTGCGTGAAATGTGTGGCATATTGATATGGTCTTTTGTCACCATTTCTTTTATATTCGCGTAGAGTAGTTACGCAAGCCAATTAATTAGGACCAACACATTGTATATAATGAGAATGCAATACTGCTCCAGCAGCTGGAGTTTCACTTCTTTATATTCAAGGTAATTTTAATTAATATTTGTTTTGTAAAATCAATCGACATCCATATTATGTACATTAAATTGGTAAAACATAAATACCATTCGCTATTCAAAGATGCGTTTTCCAAACAGTGTCATTTTTATTATGATCACTATTTCATGACACAACGATTGGCACATTGATAGGGTCAATTAATATGTATTGTATCGATCAACTGTTTTAAGACCTAAATACATTTAAGTAGACTTTTTTTTAAATAATTGCCTGATTAAAAGAAACAGTTCTGTTGTTAATATTATTAGTGGGAATAGCATAATTATTCTGCTGTGAATATTGATGATATGAAATGTATCGACGTGTAACTGCAAATTATGATTTTCTGATATATGTCTATAAAGTATTAATACTGAAACAATAAATTATGTAATAAAACCTGTAGCGTAACACCCGCTTCCTTTGCCCGGTACAATAGAAGCATTAAACAGCTCACACTTTCTGTCAGCGAACGAAAACGACTTGCAAGCAGCTATTTTGCTACATTGTCGAAAACATTCCAATAACTGATTAGCTTGAAGAATCATCATGGGTTCGCCATCAGGACACCCAGCCTTGTCCCCGGAGTGCCGGATCCGTAGGAGGCCGAACACCATGGGCAACACTGCAATACCATCGCGATATATTCATTGCGTTCGATTGGAAGCCAATCCAAACAACAAATAAGAATAAAGTGGACATAAATATGTTATTTATTACAATATTTGTACGATAACAATCAGTTAATCAATTTACAGTCGATTTTGACAAGTTGCATGAATTTCGTCAATGTTAACCCATTTATGCCTAGCGTCTAGAAAAAAGGCCTTGGCAAACAGCGCAGACCCAGATGAGACGCCGCGGCGTCCCGTTTGGGTCTTCGCTGTTTGCTTAATGGAATTTCTGTAAGAAATATTCTAAATATAGAAATAAATATGCTAGACGTCCCTAATTTTTTAAATAAATTGATCGGAGAGTCCACTAGGCATAAATGGATTAAGCTGGTGTGTCGTACAGTGCTGAATCAAATGGGTTACGAGTGTGTTGTTCCTAAATAATGAGATCACTTTCGCTAGGTAATAATATAAATAATTATAATATTACTTTATCAATAACCTCATCTTAAATCAAATTGATATTTCACAGGATCGGACTATAACCAAGTCGAACACGAGTATTAAGTCGATAATACAAGGTATAAAAGAGATGAGAGATGAAATTGGATATAAGCTTGCAAGCATAAAATGAAAAAACACGGGCGTGCTCTTTAAAAAGGGGGTTTAATAATGTGCGTAAAGTGTCGTCCCAGATTGTGAAGTCCGCACATGCTAATCAGGGACGACACCTACCGCTTTTATTATATTTTCGTTTCAAAAAGTCTCTTCTTAGCAAAAATCAAGTTTAGGCGGAAAGTGTCGTCCAATATTAGCCTGTGCGGAATGCACAGGCTAGTCTAGGACGACACTTTTCGCACATGTATTAAACCCCCTTGTCACAGAGCAAGAATCATATATTAAACAGACTAACATACAATAAAAAAATCAATATGCCGATGTTAATAACGTAAAGTGTTTTATATTATTTATGATTTATCGGTTATAGTTTAATAATTTTATACTAAATTTCGCTGAATGCACTTATTTGCCGACGAACAACTCTGTAAGGTGCTCAACAAAGTGGCCCATGTGTTTTTGCAAACCATAGGTTTTCACTTTAAAATACTTATCTGATTACTTTGGTGTTTGTACTCTTTAACTATCATTCACTGCATCATGTTACTGCTATTCAAATGTCTAATTACAAAAAAAACTCGATATTTGATATGTTTCAAGAAAACAAATAAACGTACCTGTTGCAAAACCTGCTCCAAACAATAACATTCTTCCTAACTGTGTAATAAATGCGGTCTTGAAGCACCGTCTTCGTTTGTAAACACAAAACTAAGTTAAATGGTCATATTTAAATATTTAAATGAGAATTTTATACGACAACGTCATTAAATACCATCAAAGCGCATGCGTTATTGAAAGGTCGTGGGCGAAGTTAAAACAGAGGCGTATCCAGAAATGTTTGAGAGGGGGGGCTAAAGCGGGGAGGGTGCGGGAGGGGTGTCCCCTCTCGTCGTCGATTTTTTTTTTAAATCGCTTATTGAAATGATGCAATTTCCTGCTATCTAATCAGCATTTTGCATGATAAAAGTGCATGTAAAACAAAAAAGAACTTGAGTTCAGACATCAAGTGTGACAGACACACAGACAGACAGACACACAGGGTAATTCAAATGTTTCTCAAACCACTAAAGTGGTGGAAGACATAATCTTTATCTAGAAATTTTTAACAGTGTTAGATGGGTAGTATTTCAATGATTAAGTTTCACACAAGCAAAGTAATTCTTCATTTTTGAGTCCTTATCAATTTCAAAAACAATGGATGGACATCAAAGCAGTTAGCCCAAATTGTATAAAAAAAATCTATTGCCATTCATTAAGTCTGCTGTTGAATTTCACTGGCAATAACTTGTTACTCAAAAGGATTATCACTCTCAAGAGCTAATACAAATTCATCATATAAACTTACCGAAAATATAATGATGATTGTCCAATGCGTTCGTCTAAACTCTTTATTTACAAATTGAAATATTGTTTTTCATAAGTCCCATGCGGCAGCCATTTGTAAACATTTACCTATAGCTAAATGTATCGATGAATTTCATTAGTTGGCAATAACAACTATGTATGAGTATTGGTGTTTCTTCATTCTACAAATTCAATATCTTCTATACCGGTATATACTTGTATATTCATTCTACCGATCATACCCCCACTCTCACTGTATAACATGTGTTGTTGTTGTAAAAATTATAGGAAGTCTAAATATTGTATTTAATATTGTACTTTGTTATATTGCCAATATTGTATTTCTTATATACGTGGGTGAAAATAAAGTTCTGTTCTGTTCTGTTGAATGTATCTCCTTTAGCCTATCAAATAGCGCAGTTTTTCACTTACGGTCAATGAAGCGTGCAGTTTAGCTGGCGAACGTTAGATCGTCTGTACACATGCCTGGGTCCGGTTTAATGAGAGCGACCATGGTCGGGCGACTATGGTTGTACCAGCAAATAATCGTCGTGCGACGATAGCCGTGTTTAATGGAGAGCGACGGTCGTCAATCAACCGCGCGTTGTTCGACATATTGTCGAGCGACCGCAGTCTACTCCTCACACCACGACTGCTCGTCGCTTGACGCTTTGTCGGCATTCAAAACCCGTGCAAAATGAACGCGGATAGTTTCGAGTTTAATCATGGCGGCCTCCATGCGACTTGTTCATCGAATGCGAAGACATTTTCGAAGAGAGCGAGTTTTTAGAGATAGGTTGAATCCAATAGACATGTACAATGATGATGAACTTTTCCGTCGATTTCGCTTACCAAGGAGAGAGCTATTGGAGCTCATAGACACCTTTGCTGTAGATCTAGAATACGTTTCCGAAATGTATACAATATTGTATCATCAATATGCGTATTTCCCATCCAATACACGGATGTCACGAGCAAGGGAATGTAATACATATACAGTAGTTAAGAAGAAATGCACTTAATTGATTTACCTTAATAACAATTGTGATAAATATGTTTTATGATGCTAAACGTCGCGTCATTTATTTTTCTCCCGGCTTATAAAAAGTAGTAATAATACAAGAGACGAGCGCAAACTGTTCACTTAAAGTTAAAGGTTAGTCACACAGGAAGGCAATGCGCAAATAATCCCGGGTTTATGTGCACCAATATCATTCATTAAACCCCCTTTTTACAGAGCACATCTGTAAAAAGGGGGTTTAATCCATGTGCGTAAAGTAGCGTCCAATATTAGCCTGTGTAGTCCGCACAGGCTAATCAGGGTCGACACTGTGTGCCTAAAATAGACTTTTGTTAAGGAGGCACTAAACGAACAATATCATAAAATCGGAAACTATCGTCCCTAATAAGCCTGTGCGGACTGCTAATCTGGGACGACACTTTACGCACATGCATTTAACCCACTTTTGACAGAGTACTACTCATATATATGCTGAACTATATGGAATGACAACATACATGTATATTGATAGCATTATTTTAAAATTGTAAAAATACACCATGGTATAAAAAACGGCCATACTTATACCATACGCACAAATGATTTATACATGCAGTAAAGTGTAAAGTACTTCGATACTTATTTACATGTGCACAACTTTAATGTTACTCCACCAATAGCTTCATCACTTCGTGTTTATATATAAGAAACAGTACCAATTTAATTTTTTAATAACAATTTTGAATGATTCATATAACCTACATCAATATTAATAATGAATAATGGCTTTTAGAAGAAAGAATTTGTGGTTACAACGAAGGAAGGGAAAAACAGAAACAAATATCAACACATTAAGGATAAGTATTTTTCCTCATGAATCATTACGTCATTTTCGTAGGTTGAGAAATAAAATGATATATTGATAAAGACATCAATAATAAAATTAAATCACAAAAATAATGCTAAAAAACACTCGGATTACTAGATCAGTTTCGAGCCATCAATAACCAGACTAATATCTTAAATAAAGACAAGTGTAAGTAAACTTTTTTGTAATACTGACAGATGCTCTAAATATTCATTTGATTAATCTCCTATTACCGACAATACGAATTCATGAGGGATTTTTTCAGATCAGATGTGAAATATATCCTGTATAAAAATGCCGTTTACTTTAGACAAAACAGCATGGTATCAATAAAGCAAATCTCAGATATCTTGGCAGTATTATAAAATATGCAGGAACGAACTCCCCGAAATACAATTTTCTCGGCACCATGTACCTAGATTTATTTAGAAGAGTCCCATACATATTATTCGAGTATGTGTATCAAGTTGAAGTGAAATTTACAATGGAATATGAATAATTAACAAAACGATCATTGCCCATATAAAGTGTCATAAGATCAATCCTATAAAAGTGAAATATCAACCTTATTTAGATAGATTCTCATTAATATGTATTTTGCAGACGATAATGCAATGAATCAAACCTTTAAGTGCAATCATTATTGGGCAGATTTAGAAGCCATATATAAAAGAACATTTTAACAAAAATGTCTCAGCAGTATGTCCATAATCATTAGTGAATTCCAGAGCTGATTGCAAACCAGTTATTTGGTTTTAAAGACTTCCGTAGACATCCAGACTCCACAATGCAGTTTTTGCACGCGTTTTCCTCGATCTACGACCATTATTCATTCAATCCTTCCTTCCGTCCGATTTGTCGAGCGCACCAATTCATATTGGTATATGGTGAATATTCATATAAATGTACGGTCTTTAGTACCAACATCTTGAAACTGCGTTGGCAAGTATGTTTGAGGTTCTGCAATTTTGACACGCGAAAGGACATTGTCCAGAGACACGTGAACCATAGTAGTAGTTTTATTTAATTGCGTCAGATTTTGTATTTGAACTTTGAACACTTAATGAATATTATTACAAACACACCTTTGATGAAGAATCCGCAAGCGAATTCTGTTTAAACAAATAATATCATATTATTTTAACAAATTTAAGATTTACTTTTCGTGATATGAGTTTTCGCACAATAAATAAAAAAATCGACTGACCACACAGTCATGCGACCACAGTCGCGGCAAATTCCTCCGTGAACGCGACAATTTGTCAGTTGGCGGCCGACAGCAGTCGGTCGACCGCACAGTCGCGCGACTACAGTCGTGTTTTGTAGTTTTTTATTAAACCGGACCCTGGGGGCTAATCACACAAATCGACAGCTGTTTATGGCCTAATTAGGGGCAAATGACAGGAAATACACAAGTGGATTGAAACTGTAAGGGGCTTTAAGAGCGGAAACAATGTTAGGCCTTGTTTGTAGGAAATGACATTTTCCATTGAAGTGATCGATTTATACTATCATAACAAGCCAGAGACTGGAATCAATACCGTGTTGATAATCACAAAAAAGCAATTACGTTTTGATAATCGGCATCATTGTTATGGTTTACTAGAGAACATTTGTTTTGGGGAAAAAATGCATAGAAATAAAAATTATATCACGAGTATCACTTTTTATTGAAAAATTGACGAGTTAACATCATATTTGCTCTATCGCATTAAAAATATTATTTGTTTAAGGTATTTACGTCATTAACCGTTTGGGGAAAAGTTTATTATTTTAATAAAGAAAACGATTTATAAAACAAATATCATTGCAAAACAGCAATTGTTACGTTATTTAAATTAAGTATTTATTTTATCATCGTATAGTTGCGCATTGCGTTGTGTATAAAAACAAACGTATAGTTATGAGTATTTGAGATAGCAATACTTATTTACACAACTTTTAAAGCAAAATGATAATAATGTTTGATGTAAAAAGAGACATATTTCTAGGAATCGTCAAAATACGTGTTGTAAGTAGTTCAACAGACTAGCGTAGCATTTTTCAATTATAAGAGATAATATATATGTGGTTTGAGTCGTACAAAAATGAAATCAAGTGTAAAATATGGTGACGAATTTATTTTATGATTCAACATTATAAAAGCGTGACCTAAGTTGTATTTACCTGCTGGATGATACCAGCTACCAGTTGCATGTAGCCCTATACCGCTATCGGAGAGAGGTTACGTTTCACTCTTTCAGTGCTGGAACAGAATTTTGAAGGCCTAGGCAAACAGTTTGGATCCACATGAGACGCCACAGAACGTGGCGTCTAATCAGGATCCAAACAGTTTGCAATTTTGATAGTGTTCTTTGAAAAAAAATCGAAGAAAATGCTTATTTTAGGATTTCAGGAGACGACATTTTAGCAGAAGACAACTTTCCCAGCATGCAAAGGGTTCATTTAAATAAGTTTAAACAAATTTATGTGCAATCACATTAAATTAGGAAAATGTAGAATAGTTAATATAAGAAGCAGAACATATTTAGAATTCACAGCGTTAAAATTCGTATTAGTTTCCTCCCGACTGTATGTTGTAGTCTAGCTGGTGTAGTTAATACAACTCATGGCGTATGAAGCTACATGTTTATTCAGTAATGTGTTATCTGCAAGTGTTCAACAAACTGTATAGCATATTCATAAGACAACTCTTACGGATAATTGTTAAGTATAATATAGTGATGTCCCTTTAACTATGCATTTGATTACGGAACACTGTAGACTTACAGCTGTATTTAAGTAATCTTCAAAAAAGGAGTGCGTGTCTTTCCTCTTTTATATGTTCCCCACTATAGTAGTGGGGGACATATTGTTTTTGCCCTGTCTGTTGGTCTGTTTGTCTGTCTGTTTGCGCCAACTTTAACATCTTGCAATAACTTTTGCAATATTGAAGATAGCAACTTGATATTTGGCATGCATATGTATCTCATGGAGCTGCACATTTTTAGTGGTGAAAGGTCAAGGTCAAGGTCATCCTTCAAGGTCAAAGGTCAAATATATGGGTCAAAATCGCTAATTTAATGTACACTTTTGCAGTATTTCAATATTCAAGATAGCAACTTGATATTTGGCATGCATGTGTATCTCATGAAGCTGCACATTTTGAGTGGTGAAAGTTCAAGGTCATCCTTCAAGGTCAGAGGTCAAATATATGTGGCCAAAATCGCTTATTTTATGAATACTTTTGCAATATTGAAGATAGCAACTTGATATTTGGCACGCATGTGTATCTCATGGAGCTGCACATTTTGAGTGGTGAAAGGTCAAGATCATCCTTCAAGGTCAGAGGTCAAATATATGTGGCCCAAATCGCTTATTTTATGAATACTTTTGCAATATGGAAGATAGCAAATTGATATTTGGCATGCATGTGTATCTCATGGAGCTGCACATTTTGAGTGGTGAAAGGTCAAGGTCATCCTTCAAGGTCAAGTATATGGGTCAAAATTGCGCATGTAATGTCACTTCTGCAATATTGAAGCTAGCCATTTTATATTTAAAATGCATGTGTATCTCAAGGAGCTGCACATTTTGAGTGGTGAAGGGTCAAGGTCAAGGTCATCCTACGAGGTCAACATCATATACGGGGACATTGTGTTTCTCAAACACATCTTGTTTCTCTATGTAATGTGTATTCTTCAGACAAATTTTGTCAATTATTCATAAAAACGTATATTATAAGTCCATATTGTACTGCATTCAAGAAATTGCATCCAGGAAATCTTGATCCAAAGACGATTTGAACATTTTCAGTGATATGTTTGCCACTTATTATACACTACACATTACACTTTCACTGGTTTACTGTTGTTCTAACCAATAGTCTTTCTTTAAATGTAATGCTTATGTAACTATCAGTCGAACCCAATGCACATGTGAGTACAGCTTACATGAATTTAATCTAAACCCAATATTATTAACCCATTTGTGCCTAGCGTCTAGAAAAAATGCATTGGCAAACAGCGAAGACTCAGATGAGACGCTGCATGATGCGGCGTCTCATCAGGGTCTGCGCTGTTTGCTTAAAGGAATTTCTGTAAGAAATATTCTAAATATAGAAATAAATATACTCGACATCCCTAATTTTGGAAATAAATTCATCCAATTCAGAAGGATGGGAAAGTCCACTAGGCATAAAGTGGTTAAGGACATTGGCGCACAAAAAAACATGAACATAGGAATGACGAATTGAGTTAATGCGGGGCATGTTTCCACTCATGGTGTAATTTTATAAATGTCGATCTCAAGCATGGCTTTCCTCCAGTCTGTCTTCCAGTCGTCTGTGTACTAAACGTACATATACAAGATGCACATTTCACTTCAGAAAAACAAGGTTTGATAAATCATGTAATGGAATGAAGGGAATGAAGACGCCGAGATTAACAAAAGCATCATTATCATGATTATGTTTTATGCAGCATATTGGTTTCGAAAACAAGCACGTTTGAGTTCGGTTTTATACATCTATTTAAATGCACTTTGGATTTAATCATGAAACAGTAATAGAGTTGCTATTAAATTTGATTGAAGAGGTAGATTTTTTTTTTATTAAACTCGAATATATATTTAAATTAACGCAAATTATTTTTTATTCAGTATTTCGGAAAGACCGCTCAATAAAAAAATGAGTGAAAGTGCGCACGCATATTTCTATCTAATTGCAGCCGCAGACCATTTTTAGCAGTCTTGGACAAGTGTGAATTATTTTTACTGTAATGATGATTTTTGCCCGACCCAAAATATTGTCGCCACGGTTCCTGCGGGCCCTTCTGTCTTGCCAATAAACGCTTTGGGCCTATTTGTTATACATGTAAATTGTCTTGTGTGTAATACGTCTTTAATCCAGTGACTACTATTTGAGTAATTATAAAAAAAAATCATTACTCTTTTGAATAGTACACATTCAGCAGTTTTAAAATTAATGGCGCATAGACAAATTATTGCATCTAGTATGGCTTGCGAAGCACACATACGTGTCAACCTTCCAAGTTTACTGTACTCAAACCATTCACATTGGATGTGTATTTTATATCTGATGATATCTGATGACAATTACTCAATAGGAGCTAATTGAAGATATCGACCGAGTTTACTCTGTCAGTTAATACCAGGTCATAGTTCTCTAGTTACAAACTTTATTATATGACATCTTTAAAACAGGAAACCTTTAACTGACGTTATCATCTTTTAATAAAAATGCTAACCCAAAACGATGGTATTTGTGAATTACGTTAATTGGTGCCTTCTGAATGAGTCGACACAAACTGGGAGGTTGGACTTCCGAAAATATCCCGCTGAACGAACTTTTGCGAGCATCCTTTTTACATACTATACCAGTTCGCTGAAGATATATACATTTATAGAGTATATGATGTGAGTTTTGGATAAAGATCAAGTAAATCATGCGAGGCTTAGAACCGATGTAGCGCGAGGCTCGCCGAGCACTAAAATGGTTCGTGCCGAGCATGATAAACTTGATCTTTATCCAAAACTCACATAATATTCTATTTATCCTATTATTTCCTCCTATTTTCCGTGAAAAATTATCAAATATCGCATTTTTTTACAATTTTGTTTTTCCGTAGATGACAAAAATGTATTCTCCAATATTTGAAATCCGATTTAAAATCGCTTATTTTATGAATACTTTTGCAATATTGAAGATAGCAACTTGATATTTGGCACGCATGTGTATCTCATGGAGCTGCACATTTTGAGTGGTGAAAGGTCAAGATCATCCTTCAAGGTCAGAGGTCAAATATATGTGGCCCAAATCGCTTATTTTATGAATACTTTTGCAATATGGAAGATAGCAAATTGATATTTGGCATGCATGTGTATCTCATGGAGCTGCACATTTTGAGTGGTGAAAGGTCAAGGTCATCCTTCAAGGTCAAGTATATGGGTCAAAATTGCGCATGTAATGTCACTTCTGCAATATTGAAGCTAGCCATTTTATATTTAAAATGCATGTGTATCTCAAGGAGCTGCACATTTTGAGTGGTGAAGGGTCAAGGTCAAGGTCATCCTACGAGGTCAACATCATATACGGGGACATTGTGTTTCTCAAACACATCTTGTTTCTCTATGTAATGTGTATTCTTCAGACAAATTTTGTCAATTATTCATAAAAACGTATATTATAAGTCCATATTGTACTGCATTCAAGAAATTGCATCCAGGAAATCTTGATCCAAAGACGATTTGAACATTTTCAGTGATATGTTTGCCACTTATTATACACTACACATTACACTTTCACTGGTTTACTGTTGTTCTAACCAATAGTCTTTCTTTAAATGTAATGCTTATGTAACTATCAGTCGAACCCAATGCACATGTGAGTACAGCTTACATGAATTTAATCTAAACCCAATATTATTAACCCATTTGTGCCTAGCGTCTAGAAAAAATGCATTGGCAAACAGCGTGGACTCAGATGAGACGCTGCATGATGCGGCGTCTCATCAGGGTCTGCGCTGTTTGCTTAAAGGAATTTCTGTAAGAAATATTCTAAATATAGAAATAAATATACTCGACATCCCTAATTTTGGAAATAAATTCATCCAATTCAGAAGGATGGGAAAGTCCACTAGGCATAAAGTGGTTAAGGACATTGGCGCACAAAAAAACATGAACATAGGAATGACGAATTGAGTTAATGCGGGGCATGTTTCCACTCATGGTGTGATTTTATAAATGTCGATCTCAAGCATGGCTTTCCTCCAGTCTGTCTTCCAGTCGTCTGTGTACTAAACGTACATATACAAGATGCACATTTCACTTCAGAAAAACAAGGTTTGATAAATCATGTAATGGAATGAAGGGAATGAAGACGCCGAGATTAACAAAAGCATCATTATCATGATTATGTTTTATGCAGCATATTGGTTTCGAAAACAAGCACGTTTGAGTTCGGTTTTATACATCTATTTAAATGCACTTTGGGTTTAATCATGAAACAGTAATAGAGTTGCTATTCAATTTGATTGAAGAGGTAGATTTTTTTTATTAAACTCGATCATATATTTAAATTAACGCAAATTATTTTTTATTCAGTATTTCGGAAAGACCGCTCAATAAAAAAATGAGTGAAAGTGCGCACGCATATTTCTATCTAATTGCAGCCGCAGACCATTTTTAGCAGTCTGGACAAGTGTGAATTATTTTTACTGTAATGATGATTTTTGCCCGACCCAAAATATTGTCGCCACGGTTCCTGCGGGCCCTTCTGTCTTGCCAATAAACGCTTTGGGCCTATTTGTTATACATGTAAATTGTCTTGTGTGTAATACGTCTTTAATCCAGTAACTACTATTTGAGTAATTATAAAAACAAATCATTACTCTTTTCAATAGTACACATTCAGCAGTTTTAAAATTAATGGCGCATAGACAAATTATTGCATCTAGTATGGCTTGCGAAGCACACATACGTGTCAACCTTTCAAGTTTACTGTACTCAAACCATTCACATTGGATGTATATTTTATATCTGATGAAATCTGATAACAATTACTCACTAGGAGCTAATTGAAGATATCGACCGAGTTTACTCTGTCAGTTAATACCAGGTCATATTTCTCTAGTTAGAAACTTTATTATATGACATCTTTAAAACAGGAAACCTTTAACTGACGTTATCATCTTTCAATAAAAATGCGCGCAAAACGATGGTATTTGTGAATTACGTTAATTAGCGCGTTCTGAATGAGTCGACACAAACTGGGAGGATGGACTTCCGAAAATATCCAGCTGAACGAACTTTTGCGAGCATCCTTTTTACATACTATACCAGTTCGCAGAAGATATATACATTTATAGAGAATATGATTTGAGTTTTGGATAAAGATCAAGTTAATCATGCGAGGCTTAGAACCGAGGTAGCGCGAGGCTTGCCGAGCACTAAAATAATTCGAGCCGAGCATGATAAACTTGATCTTTATCCAAAACTCACATAATATTCTATTTATCCTATTATTTCCTCCTATTTTCCATTAAAAATGATCAAATATCGCATTTTTTTACAATTTTGTTTTTCCGTAGTTGACAAAATAGTATTCTCCAATTTTTGAAATCTGATTGAAAAATAGCGATAGTATAAAGCTCAAGTTTATACGATCGTTGTTATACTATCGATTTTCATCTGGTAATGGGATAAAACTCCTTATTGATAGTCTACCAGAATGGCGACTTATCTATGTTACGCCATAAATCATGTATTAAGACGTGAATGGAGCATTCCATGTATAGCAAGAAAAGCGGTATAAGTTTTAACATTTGGCAAGTTTTGCGAATCGCATAGTTAAGTGCATATAAATTCGTAGAATAATTCCGGACATTTTCAATAATCGGCATGCGATGTACACATAGGCCACCATTTCTAATTGATCACGTCAGGAGAGTTTTTTTCGATTGAAGGGCCATATACAGAATTAATTTGAGGCCAAGTTTGATTCGGGATCTCCTTGTTATAAGCCTTTTTCGCGAACCAAGGATCCTCCATTTACTACAAATTGCCGTACTCAATAAATACCAATAAGGAACAATTACACTTAGCCTTTGCACTGTCGTGGTAATGTTCCCGCGAGGGAAAGCAAATGCAATAGGAGACGCCTTTATAAAATGTTTAGCGACCGAAAGATTAAGACCCCTCAAGCAGATAACATCCAGTCTACTCGTTAAAATCAGGAAAGACGCACTTAACAAAGCCAGCAATTTCTCGTTCGGTACCGTCGATTTCAAACTAATTGTCCAATCTAAATTAACAATGGGTGTCATATACGTCACCCAATAAGCGGATATAGGCAAACTAAAAATAAGTTCTGAAATCCAATCAAACGTGGGAGCCGTCCATAGTTGTGCTAAAGAAACGTTCTAACTGAAACAGAAAACATTAAGACAGAAAACGTGCCAACAAAGGTACAAGACCAAACTATAAAACCCGCGCTTATGGCTAAGCACAAATGCTTCAAATGTCAGATGTTCGGCCATGCTACTTAAGTATGTAATAACAATGCGAAGTGCCCACACTGCGCGGCTAATCATACACACGCGACATGCATTGCCATGGTGTAAAGCGATGAGCGAACTGTGGCGGTGGGCACAGCGACGTACAGGGGTTACCCGGTATATTTAAATTACTCATCTACAATCATTAGAAAGGACTTGTTACAAACCAATGCATTAATAATGCGCAAACCATTTAAAGGGACCCGATATGACACTAATAGCAAAGTCGTGGATTGGGTAATCTGAATCATGAATCCTGTACACCCTCAGAAACTAATTCCTCGAAAACGAGGCAGAATATAATATCGGACACACTACCCCTACACCACCCAAACAACCGTCATCAGCATCAGCAAAAAACTACATCTAAAACACAACATGAAAGCCAGACTCTTTCACAACATCAACAGCAACAACAAAAACAACCGACCACCTCAAAAACACCAAATCCTCCAAAAAAGTTACGCACCACTCAACCATCCAAACAACAACAACACGAAAATAACGCCATCGATAGCTTCAGCATAGGGAACGCGAAACATATTAAATTTCACCAATGTTTATCCATATGAACCGGCTTCGCATGGCTAGTAACAGCTCAACCATACACATTCGCCCTAGCCTCCAAAGGAAGAACTCGCTTGCACCACCCTTTTCGGCCTTCTTCCGTCACGCGCACGGTCCATACTTAGTAAAAATAGCAGCATTAAGCCCGCATGATAGGACCATATAACACTACACAACCCCTCACTGTCTGCGTCACTACCAATTACTTATATAAACGACCTAAGCGTCATGCCGTGGAACAACCGAAGGGTTGGCAATTATAACTCTATTGACAAAATGTATGATCTTCAGAATTTTAATAACAATAATAAAGTGCATGTGGTATGTTTACAGGATAGGAATTTTAAAAGCAATCGCCGGCAGGTTCACCTGAAAAGGCTACCGACAACTTTTACGATCTAAACATAAAAAATCTGGGCTCTGGGGGAGCAATATATGAAAACAATCGGGTATTCTATTTGCTGAATAGGACATCAATCAGGGATGGTCCATTGAATTGTGTGCCATCACACTTTACTTGACTAATCATTATACCGTATTCAATGCGTGTATGCACAAACTAAAAATAATACAATTAACAGCAATTCTAAAATACAATAAATGAAAATGTAAAAATATTAGTGTTGAAGATTTCAACTAAAATAACCCCGAGGGTGTTATTACACTGAAATAGGCGGCGCCCCGGCCTCCCGATTACGTCGTTTCTGTTTTAAGTGGCGCCGTAGGTTCTTGGTTCTGTCGTAAGCGGCGCGGCCAAACGACGTCACTTAGCGATGAAACTTGGCAAACCTGTTGGACCTAGTGTGCAAAGCAGGCTCCAGGTGTCGCCATCCCTCCCGGCGACTACCTTTCCGATATTAGTGGCGCCATACTAGCTACTCTTTTATGGCTCCATTCGACGGGTTTCGGTGAGCCCTACACACTTGCCAAATTTCGTGACCAAATTCCAAAGCGTTTGCGCTCGTCGCGGATTTAACGCTTACGTCTAAACGCCCATAGTGACCTCGTCGCTCTGTTACCCTTTAAAGGGAGCATATATCTCGATGCTGGGGGCAAAGTGTTTGTCCGAATGCGATGACACTTGGCACACTTGTTTGGCTCAGTAAGCCGAGAAACACTCAAGTGTCGCCTTCCCTTCCGATGACGTCTTTTCTGGTATAAGTGGCTCCGTAGGTTCTCGGTTCTGACGTAAGCAGCGAGAATATATTACGTCACTTTGCGATGAAACTTGACAAACTTGTTTGGCCCAGTGTGTCAATCAGGCTACAGGTGTCGCCGTCCCTCCCCGTGACGTCGTTCCCGTTATAAGTGGCGCCATAGATTATCGATTCGGACGTAAGTGGCGCGGCCATCTGAAATTTCTTAACGACCGGACTGACGCCGTTCGACGGGTCACGTATAACCATACGCGCGTGCAATATTTCGCGCCTCTATTCCAATGCGTTTGCGAGCGGCGCCGGTTTTACGCTTACGTGTAAACGCCCATAGTGACGCCATCGCTACGTTACCGTATGATGGATGCCTATATCTTAATGCTGGAGGCTGCGTGTCTTTCCGAGAACGATGAAACATGCCTCACGTGTCCCTCCCGTTAACGCCACTGCCTTTATAACTGACGTCATAGGTGCTCTGTTCTGACGTTATCGGCGGCGTAGATATTTGACGTAACTTTACAATGAAACTTGGCAAATTTGTTCGGTTAAGTGTGCCAAGCACGTTCCAGGTGTTGCCGACCATCCTGATGACGCCATTGACGTTATAACTGACGGCATAGGTGTGCGGTTCTAACGTTAGCGGCGCGGCCATATTGTTTTTCTTAACGACCGGACTGTCCCCAAACGACGTGACGCGAAGATGTCTAAATGCGTACCCAACTTCATGACTTAATTCCGAGGCGTTTGCTAGCGGCTCCGGTTTAACGTTAACGTGTAAACGACCATAGTGACTCCATCGGCTGCCTTTCCTTATAATGATGGCTGTTCTCGCGTTGCTGGAGACAAATTATTTGTCCGAGAACAATGAAATATGGCACACTTGTAAAGCTCAGTGAGTCGAGCATGTCGCAAGTTTCGCCGTCCCTCCCGATGATAACTGACGGCATAGGTACTCGATTCTGACCTAAGCGGCGCGGCTATTTGACGTAACTAAACAGCGAAGCTTGGCGCACTTACTCGGCTCAGTGTGCCAAACAGGTTTCATGTGTCGCCGATCCTCCTGGTGACGCCAATGACGCTATAACTGATGCCATAGGTTCTCTGTTCTGACGAAAGCGGCGCGGCTATATGACGTTTCTAACCAACTGGACTGACCCATTCGACGGGTCTCGGTTAGCGCTTCTCAAGTGAACACACCTGGTTTGTGAACACTTTCTGGAAGGTTGTGAACCCTGTCTGGGGGTCATGAATACTGTCTAGAGGGTCATAAACCCTTTCATCGGGTCAAGAATACTGTCTGGAGGGTTGTTTACACTGTCTGGAGGGTTGTGAACACTTTCTGGAGGGTTGTGAACACTGTCTGAAGGATTGTGAAAACTGTGAGGCAAAGGGTTTTGAGGCTTGTGATCACTGTCTGGTGGTCTTAAACCCTCTCTGGGGTTATAACCACAGTCTGGAAGGTTGTGAACCCTGACTGGGCTTATGAACACCGACAGAAAGATTGTGAACACTGTCTAGAGGGTTGTGAACACTGTCTTGAGGGCTGTGAACACTTTCTGGAGAGTTGTGAATACTGTCTGGATGTTTGCGAACACTGGCTGGAGGTTGTGAACACTGTCTTGAGGTTTGCGAACACTGGCTGGAGGGTTGTGAACACTGTCTGGAGGGTTTGGAACACTGGCTGGAGGGTTGTGAATACTGTCTGGATGTTTGCGAACACTGGCTGGAAGGTTGTGAACACTGTCTGGAGTGTTGTAAACACTGTCTGGAGGGTGGTGAACACTGTCTAGAGGGTGGTGAACACTGTCTGGGGGTTTGCGAACACTGGCTGGAAGGTTGTGAATACTGGCTGGAAGGTTGTGAACACTGTCTGGAGGGTGGTGAACGCTGTCTGGAGGGTGGTAAACACTGTCTGGAGGGTGGTGAACACTGTCATGAGGGTGGTGAACACTCTCTGGAGGGTGGTGAACACTGTCTGGAGGGTGGTGAACACTGTCTGGAGTATGGTGAACACTGTCTGGAGGGTTGTGAACACTGTCTAGAGGGTTGTGAACACTGTCTGGAGGGTGGTGAACACTGTGTGGGGGGTGGTAAACAATGTCTGGAAGGTGGTGAACCCTGACTGGGGTTATAAACACCGACAAAAAGATTGTGAACACTGTCTAGAAGGTTGTAAAAACTGTCTGGTGGGCTGTGAACACTTTCTGGAGGGTTGTGAACACTGTCTGGAGGGTTGTGAAAACTGTGAGGCAAAGTATTTGACCGAGTATTAAAACTTGGCACACTTGTATTATCTCAATGTGCACAGCGTGACTGAAGTGTCGCCAATCCTTTGGTTACGTAATTGACGTTACAAATGACGTCACATAGCGATCGGGCTGACGTCAATCGACGGGTGCCCTGCTCTACAACGGGCCAACATTCGCGACTCTATTCAAAGGCGTTTGTGAGCTTCGCCTGTTTAACGCCTACTTGTAAACGTTTAAAGTGGCGTCATCGTCATTCCTTATAATTCTAGTATAGAATTTGACCGACAGTTATGAACTTTGGAAAACTTGTTTGTCTCAATCTGCCCAATATGTCTGAAATGTCGCCGACCCTCCCGGTGACGTCATTTGCTTTAAAAATTACGTCAACGTTGAAACTTACGACGCCATCGGTACGGCCATATGACGTTATATAACGGTCGGGGTGACGTTATTTGACGGATCTCCGCGAGCTCTACAAATGTGTCATGCCGCTGTTTTTTTAAGTGACGTTACAATCGACGTCAAAGTTATGAATGACAAGGTCATTTTACGTCACATTACGGCCGGAATGACGTCATTTGACAGGTCTCGGTGAACCCTACAGAAGTGCCAACTTTCGCGACTAAATTCAAAGTTGACACCATCGACTGCCATTCTTATAATGCTTCTCTCTCGTTGATGGAGGCAAAGTATTTGACCGGCAGTCTTGAAACTTGGCATTCTTGTTTGGCTAAATGTGCTCGGAATGTCTAAAGTTTCGCCGACTCGTCTATTTAACGTTATATAACGGCTTGAGGTATGTCAGTCGACGGGTCTCGGTTAGCTCTACAAACCTGCCACGTCGCCGAACCTCGCAGTGACGACATTGACACTTAAGTTGAGCGAATACCATACATAATACACCAAGCTGGAACATATCATACATAATACACCAAGCTGGAACATATCATACAATGAATACCATACATAATACACCAAGCTGGAACATATCATACAATGAATTGTTCAATGTTTTTTACAAATCTTTTTCAAATGTGTTTATCTCCTTTGATCACGCTTACATACATGTTTTTTTCGCCTAAAACAATCCAATTACGGATAGCTCAGACCCTTGAGTGCGGTTTGGATTTGACCGTCGACTAGAAAAAAATAATTATTAGTTCAGTTTGTGGCATTGAACATATGTCTTGATTAAAATGCATACATTCACACGAAAAATGTATGTTATGTTTATCATTTTTTAAACGTCATAGTAGTTTAATTGTTCCAGATTGTACAATATAGTAAGGGACGCGGTATGCTTGTTGTCCTCTACCGGTGAAACCGGAGGGACTTATGTTTTGCGCTCTGTCTGTCTGTCTGTCAGTCTTTCCGTCACACTTTTTTGGATCCTGCGATAACTGGTTGCTATGGCAACACATATTTATAAAAAAAAATCTGACAATGGTGGAGTTTCACCGGTAGGGGACCATATTGCTTGGCAATCTCTAGTTTACTCTGTAATTGTAAGCTCATGGGTGATATAATGTACAATTTATTGTCGCTAAATATAAATGTTTGTATGCATATTTAAATGAACATAAATGATGTAAAAACATTACTAACAAGACTATTGCCAAGCAACATGTCCCCGACCGGTAAAACTCTTCCATTTTCAGATTTTTTAATATTTATTGCCGTAGCAACCAGAATTCTTGACATACGAACAAAATAAAATGACATGCATAATCTCCATATTGCCATCTATTCATGTTTCAAGTTTCATGAAAAAATATGAGGAACTTTTAAAGTTATCGCAGGATTCAGAAAAATGTGACGGACAGACTGACAGACAGACTGACTCCGGTTTCACCGGTAGGGGACAATAAATGTTTCGCGAACAACGTTCATTTGCAAATTATTGTATTTAATTTATTTTAATAACTATCAATTTGTAATGAACAAATATTTTCTTCTTGCTGGGGATAACATAATATTACAGCTTCATTTACATAAAAAACATTTAAACGTTTGTTTTAAGTGTGCATCCCATATTTAAATGTTCACCTATGTTAAAATTCATCCCAGCAACTATTTTTCTGAACAATCTTAGAATATTACTCACAATTATAAAACCTTTACACTTTCTTCGTTTTTAATTTTTTTCTTTCGAAGTTTCACAAAAGATGTAGAATAAAGCAAAGATATTAAAAGATACAAAGGTATGATTTCTGCAAAAAATATATGTAAATATTATAAAAATAAGCACATAAATATATTTATAGTACACTATAGGTTGGTATAAAATATGATTTCGAGCAATAAGCAAATATGTATTTAAATAGTATAATATACCGCAATAGTATACATGTTTGATAAAAATATATATGTATATTTTTTACTTCATGTACAAGTATCTACAAACACATCACAGTCAAAAGCACATAAATATAAGTGTATTTATAGATGTAAGCTTATGCGTGGACAAAACCTAAATGTTCCATTGTGAAGCAAATTGTTAAAATAAAAACAAAACATTTTGCTATTTTCTATGGCAGCAATAATATTATTTTTATGAGTGCAGCACAATCATACCAATTATATAGGATCTGGCACGAGTTGTCATATCATACCATATTTTATTAAACGAGTCTTTCACAACCTTTGCCTTTGGCGAGCTTACTAACGAATTTCCTGAACGAATTCAATACAAAATGGTATGATATGACAACGAGTGTCATATCTTTTTTATCACATGCGTTTAAATGAGCAAATTAAATAAATATTTACGCAATCATAATGATTAATCCCGAATGTTGTTTACATTTCGTGACGTCATTTTACGTTGAAACGTCATTTCAGCAAAATAAGAAAATGCGATTGGTCAATAAACGAAAACTAAGCCAATGAGAAAGCTTAAAAATGTTGTATTACACACGTGTAATATAAAAAAAATGTAATGGTTGTATTACATGGGAGACAGGGTATAGAATGTGATAAAATATTGTATTAGTCACTCATGTTAAATTTAACACCGTATAACTATATTTAAATAATTAAAAAAAATGTCATTGCCGAGTATACTGATATATAAGATTGTCAAAAATAATACGGAATATAAATGCAGTATTTTTAACATATATAAGCATAGATAACAGTAAAACAACTTTTTAAAGAAGATTACAACGTCAGTCGTCTTTGAAAAGGATACATAAGAAAATCTGGTAAAAGCATGCATCAGAAGAGTACACTCCAAAAAAAATAAATGTTAAAGAAGGTTTTAAATACATAAAATTGGGAATCTTAATTATGTGTCCACGTACGGTCTGGATAATGATTACGACTATAATAGTATTGGCCTAACGTCTGCATATGTTTTATGTACACACGTCAAGAGCTGTTATTAACAAACTTGTAATAACTGATCCTTAATTTTATATATGTCCGGTATCTTTCATTTTTTCTTAGGATTTTTGTAACCGACATGCTTAAAGAATTCCAAACCTGATTGCGATCATAAAGGGTTTTGCTTTAAAGTTTGTGTAAACTTTTCATTTATCTGCTCAAAAATGCTTTAATCTCTGTGCGCATTTATTAATGTAAGCTTAAAGCTAACTGCACGCACTAAGCAATGGCGTCTTTGCGTGAATATCGTCGTAATTGCCGTCTGGTCTAAAACAGTCTAAAACGCAAATTTCTCCACAGGAACATCGTTGTCGGACTCAGTATCTGACGGAATATTACTGTCCCTCTCGGCGACTGCAAGGCGCGCGATGTCATTGACCGTGACCTTGCTCTTTGGTCTGTCTTGTGCGGATCCGGATGAGGGTACAGTGGAACTTTGAATTTTGGCGCGTAGGGCCGCTTTACGCCATCTATTGGCGACAACTTCGCCCCGTTGTACTATAGCACTTTTGATTCTGGAGATAAAGAATTAAAATTCAAACGTGTAGAAAAAAATAGAATGATGTTTTGCGTATTGCAACACAACATTGATTCGTATGGTACAGCTTTATGAAAGAGTGGACAGGCTGAAATCGGGCAAGATAATCTTAAACCGACTTTCCTGTTAAACAGCATGATATTGCACACCGTTTTCAATTTGTATAGATGTAAACGTTTAACTCTTGTAGTATCTTAAATCCTTGTGCATATAAATAATGATGAATTCGATGTGTTAAGCTTTTAAAGCTTAATCTGTTATGAACAATTAGTGCGTATACCTCAATGCATTGATTAAAAAGATAAACTGGTAAATTGGTATTGCACCTGTGGTAATGTAGATAGCGTATGACAAATGTGTTGATACCTGGGATCCTTCGACATCTGTACGATTGTGAAGATACTCTTGCGGTCCATTCGTCTGAACACCATCCGGGCGGATTTCAGCTCCCGGCTCTGGACGGTTCCATCTTCTGGTGACGTCACGGTGATTCCCGGAGTCACGGCGGAGTTTCCGGCATCGAGGTTCGCGGAAGAGCTCATGTCCGAATCCTCCATGTGTCGTTGTAGTTTCCTGCATAACGATCAAACTTATTGCTTTCAAACTCCATAAAAACCAGTTTTGATTTGCAATTTTATGTTGGTTCACTAAGCAATATATTTCTAAAACCGAATCATTAAAATTGGCATAGATGCGTCCTTTTAATTAGCTTATGATTAAAATTTATAATGAAGGTAGCACACGGAACGCCGAATACTGTGCTGAGATGTTGCTGCAAGTAACAAACATTTTCAGTTATCAGCAAATTGGTCTTACCAAGAGATGTTATGCGGCAAATTACCAAACAATCAGTTTTTCACGTTAAAAAAATGCTAATGCTTAAAATGCTTGTCAGATGAACAATACAATACTGTTAATTTATTGAGATTCTACGCATATAAAAAAGACAATCTTAGTTATCACTACTTGAAATTTTTCAAGAATGTTTTGCTCGGAGAAACAATAAAAGAATGTAAATTGCTTGAGATTATAAAAATGAAAAACACAAACTCATTATTACTTGAAGTTGTTCATGAATGTGTTGCTCAGCGTGCTGTACTGTTGTTCCCGACGCCGACGGGCAAGTTTAGACCACAGCTCCTTTCGGCGAACGCCATTCTGCGCCCCGCCGGCTTCGTCGGTGTCGGCGGTGTCAGCTGTTGATTCGGCGACACTTCCAGCCGATGAAACCACTGATTTGGTGTCGTCGTCTTTTACCGCCTTAAATACGTCAAATTAGTACTGTGCATTTGTATATTAAACCTGGTCGCCAGGAGATATAATCATTATTTTGCGTATGCCGGGGTATGCTAGCAACGCGTTAATAAAGATAATGTGATACAACACATATTCAAATGACAAGTAGTTTGCCAGGTTAAGACTTTGGCCTAAGTCTGGACAACGATTATGATATTCTTTAAAAAACGGACATAAGAGTGTCCCAAGTTATATAAACACAAATCTTCATGGTATAAAAAAGGGGGTGCGAGCATATCTATGATGTTTCCTGTATTTTCATTGATGGTGTAAAATTTATGTTCACGGTTAGAAAATTGAATTTTCGCCATGATTTACCTCACTTGCTATTTCAACACTTCTTTTACAGGAGACATACGGATAGTTTTTTAATACGAAAGATAATCTCAAAAGAATTATGGGACCAGACGATTGGCTTGAGGAAAAACATCTGTAAACAGCATGCTTAACGAACTTGTAAGCCTAATTCGTTTAGTAAAAAGGTAAGCCAATAGTAAATCTGCAGCAAAGAGTAACCAACCTGCATGCTTTTTACTAACTCCAGACCCTTCTCGACCGTGATAGCGGAGTCTTCGGATGTCTTCGCGCGTTTCGGTGTGCATAGTCCAATTTCCGTTATGGAGAGTATTTGGAGGAAGGTTGACATCCGGTGAATACACATACATAGAAACTGTATCGCCTGCAAGGAAAAATAAATATTGTTGTTTAAACGAGAACATATAAATGCAGTTTATATTCAAGGTGAGTGTTTCCACCTTGTATTTTAAAATTGTATATTCAAGGCAATTTTGTCAATATTGTATTGCAACATCGTATGGTCAATGCGTCTTTGAAGATGTGGAATATAGATGCTTCTTAATAAAAATTACATCGCAACATTGAACACTGAAGCACACATTGCGATGTTTATTCAATGCGTCTTTGTTCATACTGCTATGCATGATTAAATATCAAATGCGCCTTTGTTCGTACTGCTATCGAGCATTGTGTATTTAATGCGTCTTTATTCATAGTGCTTAGTTGCAATAATTCAACTCCCAGCTTTATAACCCAAAGGGTTGCTGAGAGCCGCCATACGAAAATCATGGAAGGCTCTGGGAGAACGTTTATATGGACTATCATATTGCTAAGCAAGAGTGTATATTTAATGCGTCTTTGTTCATACTGCTATGCAAGATTGAATACCCAATGCGAATTTGTTCGTATTGCTATGGAGCATTGTATATTTAATGCGTCTTTATTCATCGTGCTATACAAGAGTGTACTAGTATATTAAATGCATCCTTGTTAAAACTGCTAAGCAAGAGTGTATATTCAATGCGTCTTTGTTCATACTGCTATTCAATAGTGTATATCCCCTTGTTCATACTGCTATGCAGGAGTGTATATCCAATGCGTCTTTGTTCACACTGCTATGCAAGAGTGTATATTTAATGCGTCTTTGTTCATACTGCTATGCAAGAGTATATACCCAATGCGTCTTTGTTCATACTGCTATGCAGGAGTGTATATCCAATGCGTCTTTGTTCACACTGCTATGCAAGAGTGTATATTTAATGCGTCTTTGTTCATACTGCTATGCAAGAGTATATACCCAATGCGTCTTTGTTCATACTGCTATGCAAGAGTATATACTCAATGCGTCTCTGTTCATACTGCTATGTAAGAGTGTATATTTAATGCGTCTTTGTTCACACTGCTATGCAAGAGTGTATATTTAATGCGTCTTTGTTCATACTGCTATGCAAGAGTATATACCCAATGCGTCTTTGTTCATACTGCTATGCAAGAGTATATACTCAATGCGTCCTTGTTCATACTGCTATGCAAGAGTGTATATTTAATGCGAATTTGTTCATACTGCTATGCAAGAGTGTATATTTAATGCATCTTTGTTCATACTGCTATGCAAGAGTGTATATATAATGCGTATGTGTTCATACTTCTATGCAAGAGTGTATATTTAATGCGTCTTTGTTCATATTGTTATGCATAATTGAATATTGAATGTGTACATACTGCTAAGCAGCATTGTATATCGAATGCTTCCTTGTCAATACTTCCATGCAACATTGTATATGTTATGCGTTTTTGTTCATGATTCTTTGCAACATTGTATGATTGAAGCGTCTTTGTCCATACTGCTAGGCAAGATTTATTTTGAATGCGCCTTTGTTCATACTGATATGCAATATTGTATGTTTAATGCGTTTTTGTTCATAATTCTATGTAGCATTATAAATCCTCTGTGTTTTGTCTAAATACCAAAACAATAGTGTATATTTAGTGTGTATGTTTGCATATTTACGTGCGATATTATACAAATCATAATGCTACACAGTATATTTAATCCGTCTTTATCCACACTGTAATTCAGTACTGTGTACTCAAGGTTTCTTTGCCACGTTGTCGCTGTCTATATTGCAATATAGAGCACGTAGTGTGAGAGACTCGAAAGTTTGACCTCTAATTCCATTGGCGAACGACCTAACCAATGGGCTTCTGGGATTGTTCTATTATAGTTCATGTTATACATATTACGGTGATAAACACGCTCAAGAGTCCAGTATCAAAAACATTCTCATTATTTTTGCTCAACTCAGAAAATCATTTTTGAGTTTCCAATCAGTTGAGTTTCCAATCATTTTTGAGTTTCCAATCAGTTGAGTTTCCAATCATTTTTGAGTTTCCAATCAGTTGAGTTTCCAATCATTTTTGAGTTTCCAATCAGTTGAGTTTCCAATCATTTTTGAGTTTCCAATCAGTTGAGAACTGAGAATGTCGGTGTGCTCACGAACAATTTCAAATCTCAGCTATAAGAATATGCACATATTTAGACTTAGGGTTAAGTTTGACTCAAAACAAAAAAACACTTTTATGAGCATGATTTCAGGCTCATCTAAAACTTGAGAAGTAAGTTTAAGTTGAGTCACGATATTGGCGTAAGTATGCACATGATACTAGGTCCAGGTAATGTTCTGTAAACATACCATGATGACCTCTAACACGGCGGTGAATGCGATATGCAAACATACCATGAGGACCTTTAACACGGTGGTAATTGCGATATGCAAACATACCATGATGACCTCTAACACGGTGGTAAACGCGATGCTCATTGGCTCAATGGCCTTCCCGCGGCCGCACGTAGTGTGCGAAACTCGATAGATTTACCTCTAAATCCATAGGCGTTCATGGTTTATATTGCTTTGTGGAACACGAACAATTGAACGTGTTGTATACATACCAGGAGTACCCCAAACACTGCGGTAAACGCGATGCTGATGGGTTCAATGGACTCCCCGCGGCCGCCCTCGGCACAGGGCAGCTGTATGGAGATGTTGCCACCGGAGTCGGCGTTCACTTGCTGTAGGGAGAACACAATCGTCACGAAGAGTGCGTTCACGAGAAGGAAGAAGAGACACACTGTGTTCCTGGTAATGAAACACCAAAACATGTGATACATATTTTAACTGGGTTTACATCTTTTCCCGTGAATTGACACATGAAAACAGACGGTATTTGTAAAACAGTTGCAAGTAAATAGTTTTTCTCCGACTGCAAAGCCAATTGAGAGATATATTTTCTTTGTTGTTGAAACATGATAAAAAATATCTGAGATACGAATGGAATGTGTTGAAAAGTCAAAGATGTTTAAAAGCCAAAACACAAGAATTATGAGTGCGATTGGCTGGTAATTGAAATTTGCAACAAAAGAGCGAGTATTATTATTTACCACAATATTGTTGTTGTTGAGGATGAGTCTCATGTTTTATTTGTTTGTAAAAAGTACTCAGATATACGCTCATTCTATCTGCCTAATATACAACCCGATCATTTTACTATATACGCTCATTCTATCTGCCTAATATACAACCCGATCATTTTACAGTTAATAGATTTTATAATTTACTAAACTCTGTTTGTAAGTTGATAAATAATATGATGAGAAAATAGTATTGATATAAATAAGATAAGTAATACTTATGATCAATAAATAGTACACTTATCGTCGAATGTCAATTTTGTTCACCACTTTGTTTGCATTTGAACCATTGTTTTGTTATATATAAAACTGCTTTTTTTCTTATTCTCACTCTGTCAGATAACAATTATAAATGTATGTATATCTATACTTATTTCAAGTCTATGTATATGCATTGTTTTGTTATGGGCCGGTGGCCTTGAATCAGACACTGAATAAACTTTAAACATTATACCACTCATTTCATTAAATTTGTTATAGTAGGACTAATCGCAAAAAAACTGAACACAAATCTGAATAAACAAATTATCTTAGTAAACTAGTAAAACAGTTTTTGCATAATAACATCAGCAGCTCAGCTGCAACAAAACAGTCCAAGGCTGCCATCACACCTCAGTTCTATCAGTTCCGCCAGCGTTTTTTCCTGTTGCTTCTTATCTCCTTCCATCGGAAACAGGTACGTGTCGATAAGCTCCCGCCAGAAGGTCACTTCCGATAAGGGGATGCTCTCGGGAATGCTATCCCGGAAGTCCGGGTCCTGTGTCCAGTGGAGCGGTTGGCGCTGCTTCCGGTTGCTGACGTCATCTGCGTCTTCAAACAGAGGGTTGACTTCCGGTCATGTGGTAGGAGAGGGAGGATAGGAAATATGTATACGAGCATGCAGATACCAACAACATGCAACGTTTTTATATACTATGTGGCCGCAGGAATAAATCTTACGAATACCATTAGTTAATAACTTGCAACATTAATTATTCCGTATGTCTGTGATTATTGCTGTTATAGATATGTTTGCATTTGAATGTTATCAACTATAACACTTTGCAAATGTGTTTAGTATTTTACTATTTAGGAAACATAACTTATTGCTGTTTGAATGACAACATTGATATTTCCAATTAAGCAATATTATAAAAAGAAGAACAAAAAGTGCATTTTAATGCTAACATCCACTTTTGAAATAAAGACAAGAGTGCTTGTCTTGAATTTCAAATAACAGAACTTAAAAAAGCGCATTTTTGCGTAAAAATAAACGTCATGTTTTATTTAAAAAACTAGAGTCATTTAAGCATTTAAAACAAGTGTGCTTTTGCATTATCTTAAAATATCAAATAAGAAAAACAAGATAGTAAGAACGGCAAGAGTTCCCCCGATAAGTTTAGAAGTCCTGCTTCGATGCATAATTTTGCATGTGGATACATGAAATGCTTACTCTCTGTTATGTGCGATAATAATCAGATACTTTTCCAATATACTGGTATATTATGATATACACATACATTCGTCTAAATACATTCTGCGTACATTGATCACACTATGATAATGATTAACTCTTCGCATGCTGGGAAATTTGTCGTCTGCTAAAATGTCGTCCTATGAATTTCTAAAATCAGCATTTTCTTCGATTTTTTTCAAAGAATACTATCAGAATAGCAAACAATTTGGATCCTGATGAGACGTCACATTCTGTGGCGTCTCATCTGGATCGAAACTGTTTGCAAAGGCCTTCAAAAGACCACTATTTACACATATGAGCCGCGCTCTTTGAACATGGAGTTTTATGCATGTGCATAAAGTGTCGTCCCTTATTAGCCTGTGCAGTCTGCAAAGGCTAATTAGGGACGACACTTTCTGCCTAAACTTGATTCTTGCTAAGTTGAGACTTTATCGAAACAAAATTATCATAAAAGCTTAAAGTATCGTGTAAATGAAATACGCGCTAATTTCAAACATCGAAACTGATTGTGCTGTGATTTTAACTTGTTTTAATAGTGAATCCCACAAAAACAAACAACAGACAAGGATTGACATTTCGCATACGAATAGAAAAGCATTATGTTCGACTTATAATGAAGTCATTCGAAAAACTCAGTAAAAGAAACCACTGATTAACGGTAATGTAATATTTTTACAATCACTACACAACTGACAATGCTTTATATAATGAAAACAGTATTGAAGATTAATTAATATTGGTAGACATCTTCGTTCATTTCAAAGGGCTTTATTTATTCATTGAAACATTAAGTTAATGATAATTATTTTTAAAATATGCGAAAATGTCGAAATGACAATATGTGTTCATACTTCTCTCTTTAGCACCTTCGAACAAGTCCGATGCTTCTGAAAAAGTCACATGACCCCGCGTCTCGTTTTGATTGCTCACGTGATCGGCGGGCGGGTCAACGAGCTTAGCTTCAAGGTCATCCAGGCGTTCCAAGATCGCGTTCAGTTTCATATCGCCGGTGTCCGGCGTCTCTTGTGGGCAACACATACACCTGTTTTCAAGGTAATGTATATATACTTTAACTTGCATTAAGAAATTATAAAAAAAATAACTTGATCGTACATAGCAGTTCAAAAATGTATTTAACCCATTTATGCCTAGCGTCTAGAAAAAAAGGCCTTGGCAAACAGCGTAGACCCATCTCATCCGGATCTACGCTGTTTGCTTAAAAGAATTTCTGTAAGAAATATTCTAAATATAGAAATAAATATACTAGACATCCCTAATTTTGAAAATAAATTGATCCAATTTAGAAGGATGGCAGAGTCCATTAGGCATAAATGGGTTAAGCTTTGCGGCATTAGGCTGATGATATATATACTGGTATATAAACTTTGTGAAATTTAACAGGTCTTAAATATATGTTATGTTTGAACTATAAAGCATATTCGCAGTTCAACTCGGGGATAATTACAATTTGAAACCATATTTTACGTTCAAATATTGCATTTAAAAGACACAAAGTGCTATATGCTTGCACGCAAAGTGTGCTCATTTACATTCTCATGATTCCGGCATGTTTGGTTTTAATGTCACTAAATCAAATATGAAATATACTTATTATTGTCTAAGGGCATAAGCATTAGACAGAAATCTATCTCCCATGTTTTTTTGTCGATCGATCCAGAGCTTTCAGTAAATTGATTGGACTATGAAACTACGTGCTAATATATATTATTGAAATAAAAAACAAACGATAACCGTTCAACTATATTCGAATGACAATCTTGGGACAAACCTACGAAGTCTCAAACCACAAAGCGCCCCATCAACTGAGCTTACCGGGTGCCATAGTAGTATTACTAATACCAATCAAACCACAAAGCGCCCCATCAACTGAGCTTACCGGGTGCCATAGTAGTATTACTAATACCAATCAAACCACAAAGCGCTCCATCAACTGAGCTTACCGGGTGCCATAGTAGTATTACTAATACCAATCAAACCACAAAGCGCCCCATCAACTGAGCTTACCGGGTGCCATAGTAGTATTACTAATACCAATCAAACCACAAAGCGCCCCATCCACTGAGTTTACCGGGTGCCATAGTAGTATTACTAATACCAATCAAACCACAAAGCGCCCCATCAACTGAGCTAACCGGGTGCCATAGTAGTATTACTAATACCAATCAAACCACAAAGCGCTCCATCAACTGAGCTTACCGGGTGTCATAGAAGTATTACTAATACCATTCAAACCACAAAGCGCTCCATCAACTGAGCTTACCGGGTGCCATAGTAGTATTACTAATACCAATCAAACCACAAAGCGCTCCATCAACTGAGCTTACTGGGTGCCATAGTAGTATTACTAATAACAATCAAACCACAAAGCGCTCCATCAACTGAGCTTACCGGTAGCCATAGTAGTATTACTAATACCAATCAAACCACAAAGCGCTCCATCAACTGAGCTTACCGGGTGCCATAGTAGTATTACTAATACCAATCAAACTGGTTTGAAATTGGGTCGTATTCTGAGAAAACTCGGCATAATGAATGTGCGTAAAGTGTCGTCCCAGATTATCCTGTACAGTCCGAACAGGCTAATCAGGGACGACACTTTCCGCTTTTATGACATTTTTAGATAAAATGAAGTCTCTTCTTAGCAAAAATCCAAGTTTGGCGGAAAGTGTCGTCCCTGATTAGCCTGTGCGAAATGCACAGGCTAATCTGGGACGACACTTTACGCACCTACATTATGCCCAGTTTTCTCAGAACGCGACTCAATTACATTAAAGAGTTATGTTTTTATCCCAAGTTAGTTTAAAGATGCAAGTGAAACCAACCCCTGAAAGGCGCGAAAAATAAACTTGCCTAAAGAGGTTACCGAAAGCGAACATATATCCCGATTTTCCCTCCTTGTCGGCCAAGCCAATCTTCTCAAGCCATTCCTGCACTGCCCCTTTCTTTGGGGGCGGGGCTTTAGCAGACTCGCCAGGCTTTTGAGCTGAAACACGTTTGTTATTTGCATCATTTATTCTTTGTGTTATTTGCATCATTTATTTTAAATGTTATTTGCATCGTTCATTTTGTATGTTATTTGCATCGTTTTATGTGTGTTATTTGCATCATTTCTTTTGAATGTTACTAGTATTTGCATTATTTCTTATGTGTGTTGTTTGCGTCTTTCATGTCTTACATCTTTTGTTGTTCTTATTGTTCTTGTACAAAACAAAATAAAGATAATTATGAACTGCAGTTGGATACATCAGCTTAGCAATTTACATTACACCTAATATAGACAATACAAAACTCAAGTCGGATATAGCGATACTAGTATTAAACTATTATAACCACATACTATTAATAACATATTTTGCAGTCGTTTTTAAACATAATTAATGTATTACAATAATATATAACATAAAATCTAGTCAAAATGTATGAATACCTACATAACTTGTCACTTATGACACAGCAATGACAAAAATATACCGTTTCTATATTTAGAGTAGTTTTAGATACGTAAGTGGACGTCTGTTATAGTGGTAGTTCTCATGACGACTTTAAGCAAATGTAATTCAATCGAGCATAACTCTGTGAAAAGGGGGTTTAATGTATATACGTACTAGTCGTCGCAGAATAGCATGTGCAGTCCACACAGGCTAATTGGTGACTACACTTACCCCATAAAACTGGATTTTTCTCATATGAGACTTATTTGAAACATAAAATACCATAAAAGCGGTAGTGTCGTCCCTGGGTAGCCCGTGCGGTCTGCACAAGTTAATCTGGGACGACAAATTACGCATATGCATTAAACCCGTGTTCACATAGCGATGATCAATTATATTTTTCACGATAGCGTCTCACCTGCGGCGGGCTTTGGCGCCTCTCTGGTTCCCCAGGACACCACGTGTAGGTTCCCGATGGAGTAAAGCATCAGCAGCATCGACATGGATGGGATGGCGAGGAAGTAGAGGAACCCGTGCACGATGCACCAGAACTCCTGCAGGGGAAAATGAAACAAGAAAGATATAAGCCTCGCAATTGGGAAAACGTGGCCTAATGCATGTGCTTAGTGTGCCATCCCAAATTAGCCTGTGCAGTCGTGTCGTCCTTGATAAGACTGTGCGGACTAATCTGATACGACACTTAGCGTACAAGCATTAAATCCCGTTTTCACAGAGCGCGGCTCATATACATGTCATGAAAAAAGTCACGTGATATAAAAATATGACGTTGTGTGGCATTTTGGATTTATAATTTCTTGCATTTAACGACGCAATACAATTTTTTTATAAAGTTAGAACGGCGAAACATATTTCAATGTTGAATATCTCTTTAATAAATACATTTTGGTGACGCGCCCAGCAGCGTTAGGTATGTTTGGAAACTACATCACGGCCGTTAGTCAAACGCTTTATTCCTTATGTAAGAGAACGTTTCAAAAGAGAACACTGGGGTGGCAAGATGGAAACGAAACTAATGGTGTATCCATAGAGCCTTGTTCTGAAAAAACTTGGCTTTATGCATGTGCGTAAAGTGTCGTCCCAGATTAGCCTGTGCAGTCCGCACAGGCAAATCAGGGACGACACTTTCCGCTGTTATGGTATTTTAAGTCCCTCCTTACCGAAAATCAAGTTTTGGCGGAAATTGTCGTCCCTCATTAGCCTGTGCGGACTGCACAGGCTAATCTTGGACGACACTTTAAGCACATGCATGATGCCCGGTTTTCTCAGAACACGACTCAATGTTTCTGGATACAAATAACACAAACGTATGCGATACTAGTTTGGCATAGTATAATTACTATTTCTTACGGACTTACGATAGCGATAATAATGACTGGAAGGCAAAACAGAAAATAACCACTAACGGGGCCTTTTCACGTTTTGGTGAATTGGCAAAATTAAAAAAAAAGTTGTTTCAGATTCGCAAATGTTCGCTTTAGTTATGATATTTGTAAGGAAATATTAATACTGAACATTTACCATGTATCCATTATATGCATCATTTGACGATTTGAAAACCTGAAAATTATAAAGCGTTTCAACGCGAAAATATTGATTAATTTGGAAAGTTCTGTAATTGTGGTTGTATTTAGGGAAACTACGAGGATTGCTTATATAGTTAAAAAACTGGCTCATAGCATGAGCACGGATGGTCGAGTGGTGTAGGCGGGAGGCTTTTTACTCCAGGACTCCAGGGGTCAGTAGTTCGAGCCCTGTTAAAGGTTACTTTTTTCCCTTTTTTAATTCTTTATTTGTTTTTTACTGGATAATTTTAGGTCCAATCTTTAAATTTATCAATATAAAGCATTTAATGACAAGCTTCAATACATGCCAAAATCTGTGAAAAGGCCCTTTTAACTTAGTTATTATATTACTAGTACTACTGCGTCGGTTTTCAAACGGAAATAACATTTTCTTTGCGCGTAGGACATTGGGCTTACCTGCGGATGAAGGAAAGAAGCAATGATAAACACGCCGGCGACAAAGCAGAGGAAGACGGTTGTGACGGAACAGAAGCCGTTCTCTGCCGCCTGCTTTATAAGCCCAACTATCACCAGCATCATCACCAACGAGTAGACCGTCGATAAGATGGCGGCATAAGCAAGCTATAAAACAGTGAATTACATTTAACAACCGGAAATCATCTCTACTGAGGAGGTCGTGGACAAGATGGCGGCGTAAGCAAATTAGAAAACAGTGAATAGCTTTTTCAGGGTGCAGGATCACGTGCCTTTGTGGAGTTCACGGTTAAACGTTAATAGATGTAAACACACCGGTAAGGGGTGCTTTTTTCAAATAACCTTTTAGAGAAATTTTCTTAAGAATTTCATCTAGTGCATAAAAGACATTTTGTTATGCTGCTTATAGCAATGTGTAATACCGGTACATCAACATTACTTTGTTTAATAAGCATGTGTTTTTGGTCGAAAATTCGATGTGTAAATCATTCATTTACACGGTTATGCTGCATGCAAAGTGAACTGTTGGCACCGATTTCAGAAGTATTCAATGATTTATTCTTCAATTTTAAGATATCGGCAAAACCCGCAAGAAAAACTGTTTTGTATGCGCTAACGATGTTTGCGAATGTACTTTAATAACTTGAGATGTTTGCAAAAATAAAGATCTAAACAGAGTGTTTACATTCTGTGCAGCCATCGTGTGAACCCTAATGATCCTGAACCCTGACGTCGTCACAAGTTAGAAGGTTGTGGATAAAATGGCGGATTCGGACATGGCATCATTAATTATGAAAAAAGTATTGTGCAATATGGTTGCATAGGCAAGCTAGAAAACAATGAATAACATTTTTTATTACCTGACAATTGAAACAGGGCGATTTTTGTATCTATATTTATTATATATGATTGTTTATGTCATAGTAATACTGAAAGGAAGTCAAGTCAAATACAAGTCGAATTAACCCATTTATGCCTAGCGTCTACAAAAAAGGCCTTAGCAAACAGCATAGACCCAGATGAGACGCCGCATGATGCGGCGTCTCATCGGGGTCTTCGCTGTTTGCTTAAAGGAATTTCTGTAATAAATATTTTAAATATAGAAATAAATATACTAAACATCCCTAATTTTTGGCATTGATCCAATTTAGAAGGATGGGAGAGTCCACCAGGCATAAATGTGTTAAACATCGACCACAGAATCGCTGTCCGTAAAGAGATGAAATAATTTGAAATACTAAATATTTACGAATTATAAGAAACAACGTTCGTGTAATTTTTGTTAGGCTGCTTAGTTGAGTATTGCTTTTGGAAACGAAACTAAAGATGACGAAAGGCACTAATGTTAATACTTCAAACGTACGAATTATTAGAAATAACGTTCTCGAAATGGTTATCAGGCTACTTACTTGAGTATCGCTCTTCGCAACGAAACACAATAGAATAAACACGGCGACAGGGATCAGGTTAAGTACGAGAGCCCAGTAGAGGGACAGCTGAGGGTACGCCATGTTGATTGCGCCGAGGACCATGAGGAAGATGGTGCCCGGCGTGAGAATGGATGACACCATGAGGAGCATCTGGTAGCAGACGTAGAGCATGGAGATGTCGTTGTTACGTTTGGTGACGTTCTTGAAATCCATAAGAAGGTCAAGGATGTTTGCCATGGTGGAAGGAGTCCAGCGGCGGCGCTGGTTGTAGAACTCATAGAAACCTGGGGCGAGACGGAAAAAATGATAAATGATAAGAAGAATCGCGATAAAAGCATGCGTTTAAAGGATAGAAGGAACAACAAATGAAATCGTACAAATCTGAGACGATATGAAATACAATGAGAAGAATCGCGAAAAAAACAAAAACAGAACACATGCAAAGAGCATTTGAACAATCCTAGAACAAGGTGAAAGATATGATACTTGATTGATGAGAAGACTCGCGTGAAAGTTTCATTTAAAGGGCAGTAAACACAAAAATTCATTCGCAGAAACCTGTTATACGATGAGAGAATAAAAAAATGATGAACACCAGTTAACTTACAGAAATATTAAATCAAATGTAATAAACTTATGATAAATGAAAAAAATGAATGGTGAGAAAAAACATTCTCTTAAAGGGCAGTGGACACAAAAAAACATACATTTTTAGAAACCTGTGATAATTTGAAAGAATAAAGTCTAACAAAAGTCCACTGTAAAAAAATATTATATCAAAATGCAGTAAACGCAGGAATGCTAAAGCAATAGCATGAAAGATTTTAATAAAAAACGGTAATATCTGCAATCACACGTTTAATTTTTTTTATGTGTCCGACTGTTTATGAGTTATTATCGATACATTTAAAGTTTGCTATTATCTATCTTAGTTTGTTCCACGCTGCGTATCACCGCAAAAGTAAGCGGAAACAAGCTTACCTTCCGGTGCGTACGTCAGAGCGTCCGAGGCGGCACAGTACTCCACGCGGTATCCTTGCTGAAGCAGCAGTGTGCACAGCCAGCGGTCCTCTCCTACGAAGTTAACATATAATATATAATGATCGCGGTCTGGAATGACTGGACCGTATGCACATGCAGTAAGTGACGTCCTATATAAACCTTTCTTACGCACATTTTGCACTCGCATTCCGCTGTTACGGTATTTTTTGTAAATAAAACTATACATTTTCATTGCGGGGGACCGTTGTCTGCAGTTGACCGTTATTCACAAGTGACCGTTAGGTCAGTTTTGAATGTAATTTCAATTACTGCGACAAGTTCGACATAGGTTGATGTTAAACTTTTTAATCGCTTCCTTTCATAAGTGAATTGTCATGATTTATAATATTATAAACAAAACATGCATTAATACCACCAAGACTTTAAACATTATGCGTGTGATTAGGAGACGGGTCCATCATACCTTGGTCATACTGCACGTAATGACGTCCCTCGGTGGGTGGCGTCGTGTAGCGCTTCATGACGTTGTCGTCCATGATGGAGGAGCCCCGGAAGAGGCTGAAACAACCCGGGCTGCACAAGACGCAGCCAAGGACGTGCTCCGTCGCTTTCTGCAGCCAATGACTCACCGCGTATTCGAATTTCTGGTACCAGACCATAGGCCCTACAACGCGACCACATATTAGCCAACGTCGTAAATTCACGAAAAATGATTTCCACAAAGAGATAAGCATTGCAATATTTTGAAAAATAATTGCTTATAAAAAATTCAAGTAACTCAAGCAACCATGTTTGTTACGGATGTTTTAAATGAAATGTATGGACATAAAAGATAAGAATCTGAAAGTAAACACTATTTAAAATATGACGTTGCTATCATAAAATTTTAATAACTCTATATGCTTGACAAATATAAACCGTCCACAATTTTAAATATTAACAATAAGTGAGCAAATGTTACCAAAGATCGGTTCAGTTAAAATAAAATATTTTTACATAAAACTCAGGGTCAAAAATGGTTTTATGTAACGATGATATGTTAATTAATGATGCATATGATAACGATTAAACTCGTCCCCCAAAAGCCAAATACGAACCACCTCGTTAACAAGTTGTGATGTTGTTGTTGTTGTTTTTGTTCTTTTCAATTCAGTCCTCTTAATACTCACTTGGAAACTAAGCTACCATCTCAATAGAATATTCCATATTAAAAAAGGTATTCATTTAAAACGAAATTGAGCCATAGATATTGCAACTAGAGCGTTATCAAGTTTTCATAGTTACCGGATAAAAGAAAACACTGGCAACACTCACTGTCGATCTTTATTTAATATGAAGAATCGTTTTCGAACTCTGTCGGTATACCATTTAGCCGAATGTTTCGAAAAATGTTCATATTAAATGAGAACAAGCTCTTTGTACAGCTTTATAATGCAAACTGCCCCGCCCCGCGGCCATATTTAACCCAGTTATGCATAGTGGACTCTCCCATCCTTCTAAATTGGATCAATTTATTTCCAAAATTAGGGATGTCTAGTATATTTATTTCTGTATTTAGAATATTTCTTACAGAAATTCCTTTAAGCAAACAGCGCAGACCCTGGTGAGACGTCGCATCATGTGGCGTCTCACCTGGGTCTTCGCTGTTTGCCAAGGCCTTTTTTCTAGACGCTAGGCATTAATTGGTTAAAAAACGAGCTCAGTATAACTTTGTTTAAATAAAAGAATCATCAAGTTATGTGTTTTACCCAACTCCATGTTGATTCAGCATTCAGATCGGAATAGGGTTTTTTAAACTCGGGCGTGACATTATTGATAAACATATGTTCACAAAGTTTCAAATTTATTTGACAAATAAATGAAATGTGTACAGGCACAAAATTATTTACTAAAGCCATATAAGGAAAGCTTCCCAGATCTTTTGTATCCAATTTTTTTGCGTAGCGAAACCATTTTCGAAATCAATCGAGATATCAGACAAGTGTCATGTTGCATGGGAATAAACATATGGTTTCTAGGGTTAGTGTGTTCTAAGAAAACTGGGCATAATGCATATGCGTAAAGTGTCGTCCCAGATTAGCCTGCGCAGTCAACACAGGCTATTCAGGGACGACACTTTTCGCCTAAACAAGATTTTCGGTAAGAAGGGACTTCCTTTAAACGAAAAATACTATAAAAGCGGAAAGTGTCGTCCCTAATTAGCATGTGCGGACTGCACAAGCTTATCTGAGACGAAACTTTACGCACATGCATTATGCCCAGTTTTCTCAGAACACGACTCATATAATAAAACTTGTTTTGACCAAGTAAACTGAAGATTGGGCAATTTATGTTGTTACTTGAATGATCAAGCACGGTGTACGACATTCGAGAATGTGCGATTGGGTGTACGAAGCTCTATACGCAGCGGACAAACGTGAAACTTGAAAACTCTTCGTAACAAGGTGATCGATACTTAATCTGAAATAAACATAGTGTAATTCGGTTGGCTTCTGAAACAATGCGTGTTACCCGTGTTGTGTTCCACATCAAACAATGCTCTTCCGATCAATAACCTCTGACAAAGCAACATAATGGAGCGGGATTGGAACAAACACTGTTTACGTGGACTTTCAATGGGTCTCGTTCCGTAATGTACTTAACAGGCAAGCGTTAATCAAAATTGTTTATCAACAACATCAATATTTTGACGCACGATATCGGAAACCACTGCTGAACCGCATCGATGTTTGATGATACAAGGAGCATACATCTACCCCTAAATTAATTGAAATCATTGATTCATAGTCGACAAAAGCGGGCCTTATAAATCACAAAGTGTCCAGTTATCCCGCAAATGGTAAACCGTCCTAGGTTGTTGACTTCTCCAACGGTGCATTAACAATAGGCTGTCGAAATTATAAAATATTAAAAACCAAGCGAGTAAGCTATTGCTCGTTTAACATTGCAACACGTCAGTCTCTTTAATTGTACACATTTAATGATTATTTTGTACTCGTCACTAGAGCGGCAAAGAATTAGTTTTGTTTTGTTAACCCATGTATGCCTTGCGTCTTGAAAAAAGGCCTTGGCAAACAGCATAGACCCAGATGAGACGCCGCATGATGATCAAGGTCTGTGCTGTTTGCTTAAAGGAATTTCTGTAAGAAATATTCTAAATGTAGAAATAATTATACAAGACATACCTAATTTTGGAAATAAATTGATCCAATTTAGAAGGATGGGAGAGTCCACTAGGCATAAATGGGTTAATTTCGGTTGCGTCATAACGCTTACTTACCGGTCATTAAACTCGTCAAAATAACAGTGGTTCACATTTCTGAAATATCTTCAAAGGTCTTAATATCAGATTTTAGAATTTTAGAGAAATGTACAAAAGTAATATTTGGAATAACCTTAAAACAAAAATAAAAGCAAAAAGTTATTTAAAAGGAATGACTACCTCGTGATTCGAACAAGAAACTACGGCGTTAACACTTGACCGTACTGGATTATGCAATTTTTGCGTTTTTTAGTGCTATGTTATAACTTTCAAAATAAGCAATAAACAGCGTTACAAACGATGATGTTTTCTTCATGTAACGGTATGATGATCATCTATAAACAAACATGTGTGTCGTGTTCTGAGAAAACTGGGCTTAATGCATGTGCGTAAAGTGTCATCCTAAATTAGTCCGCACAGGCTAATCAGGGACGACACTTTCCGCCAAAACTTGATTTTCGGTAAGCAGGGACTTCCTTGAAACTAAAACTTGAAACTGTGCGGACTGCACAGGCTGATCTGGGATGACACTTTACGCACATGCATTATGCCCAGTTTTCTCATAACAAGGCTCATATAATTTTAAGTCAGTGGGCGGCGGTCAATATTCGTCCGGAGCATTATTTTGTCCAGCATGAATATGTGTTCAAATCACTTAAAAGACGATACAATCATCATGACACGGAATATTGCGTTCACGAAAATGGTCCCTTAGTCCCCTGTCAACGTAACATTTAAAAAATCAGCCCTGGTTACTTGGTCATTAGCATATCTTTGTCCGGCAAAGATAAAGCGTACTGGAAGTCTTGCGAATGATAATTAAAATATGGCGCATAAATACCAGGCCTTAGGTCCAAATCAATGTCAAAATTAGCTATAAAAGGTCAAATTCAAGAAATCAGTTCTTAACCGTACAAAGCAAAACTTTGACCAACACGGAGTAATTTTCAAATAGCGTGCCAAAAGTGATCTGCGTGAAAAGGTGGAATGTTTTGCGGAAAATTCAGCTTCCATGTTAAGTTCACACTTCAAGGTCAAAGGTCAAATTTATTAAATCAGTCCATACCATATTGTTATGCGCATATATTTATCTAATTCGGATAGATTTCAACTGAACCGCCTGACGAGGCGATGCGTTGTGCGCAGGGCCGGATTAAGCTGGTTCGTGGCCCAAGGCTGCACATGTTACGGGGGGCCTCTTCCCTCTGGTCCGCTTTTGTATATTGAAAATCATACTTGGTACTACAACTACACAAATCAGAAGACTTGCATTTGAACAAATTTGACAGTTACATTATATATATATATATATATATATATATATATATATATATATATATATATATATATATATATATATATATATATATATATATATATATATATATATATATATATATATATATATATATATATATTATAGCAAAACGAGTTTCACAATGTATTACTATTTTATTATCTGAACTGAACATACATGTTATATGTTATAACAGATTCCAGCATAAACGTCTCGTCTAAGACACTTCAGCTGACCAACGTCATCGATTAGCTGTTTAAAGTATAGTTCTCGGAGAACAGTAGTCCCAATGTAGTCCCAATGTAGTCCCAATGTAGTCCCAATGTAGTCCCAATGCTGTCAACCTTTTGTTTATCATGCGTGATAATGTTGAAATTGACCCCTTACCGTTAAAGTTATTAACTGGAATTGTTAAGTATATGCGTACAGCGATGGCAACGTTTGGAAAAGTTGTCTGTATCTGACCTCCATCTTACGTCAGCAGTTCAATCATGTGGGTGATGGTTCTGTCTTGGTTCGCTTCTAAGATGGTTTTGAAATGAACGAACTCGTCAACAGCAGACGCCTCAATGTCATCTGGATAAGACCCCACTAGATCATTTCCGTACATCATCCAAGGTGAGAGACTCAAACTCTGGCATGAAACCAAATAGTTTGTGGAGACCAGAATATGCGCTCAACCGCTTGCTAAGTTCAACAGTGAGACAATCAACTATGCTGTAGAATGTGTGAATTCCAATATGGTCGCGTGCTCTTAGCTCCGTATTCGCAGCTGGTGTCGTACTCTCGTCATCACGAAATAGTTTCCGCCGTTTCTTAGCCTTATTCGCATCCTTATATTTGGTGATTGAAACAAAAGCTTTGGCCTTCTCTTCAATGTCGTCAAACATGTCCAGATGTTATCATGACCATACGGGCAAGTCGTATAATAAACAGATAAACTAATGGTTCTGAATGGATATACAACACAGAAAGAAAACTTATATCATAGTAAATCAAAGCGAACTAAACGGTTACAATTCGATATACATCGTGAAACTGGTAAAATCACACACAACAATTATACTGCAATCCCGAGAGTAGTAAAATGACGTAATAAAAAAAGATCATACATTGGGAAACTAGCCTGTCGTTGGGGGTCCCTTAACAATCGGGGGCCCAAGGCTGCAGCCTTGTAAGCCTAGTGCTTAATCCGGCCCTGGTTGTGCGCAGAAAACATGTCCTTAGGCTTAAGGTCGAGGTCATGATTCAAGGTCAAACGTCAAATTTTGTTATTTTTAAATAAGAAACCTAAGTCAACAGCAAATGGTAACAATTTAATAACCTAAGGTCAAAATTAAGAAATGAGTCTTTGAATTTTGTCCAAAGGATAACACGTATGTTCAGCATGGATTATTAAAAATAACTTGGTAAAAGTAATGAGTTTAAGACAGAGTATCGCGCGCAAATAAAATTAGGTCCAACATGAAGGGCACAATTCGACGTCAAAAAAATAAATAAATAAACACTTAACAGTACGTATAATATGGGTTGATTGGGTAAGCAGCTGTACATTGTTGACGTGGCAGGTGATTCTGAGTGTCGCGCACAAAAAGCACGTCCTTAACACATTTATGCCTAGTGGACTCTCCCATCCTCTAAATTGGATCAATTTATGTCCAAAATTACGGATGTCTAGTATACTTATTTCTATATTTAGAATATTTCTTACAGAAATTCCTTTAAGCAAACAGCGCATACCCTGATGAGACGCCGCATCATGCGGCGTCTCATCTGGGTCTACGCTGTTTGCCAATGCCTTTTTTTCTAGACGCTAGGCATAAAAGGGTTAATTATGATTCCATGCCTTATTTTGGAATTAACATATAACTTTTAATCACAAGCGTGTTTTTTTTAGATGAACAATATTTCATTCCCGGCCATATTGAGATATCAAAAATTACATTTAGATTACTAGTGTGTTATGTAAGAAAAGCAACAGTTCACTCCCGGGCTTATATGAAATTAACCCATTTATGCCTAGTGGACTCTCCCATCCTTCTAAATTTGATCAATTTATTTCCAAAATTAGGGATGTCTAGTTTATTTATTTCTATATTTAGAAAATTTCTTGCATAAATTATGTTAAGTAAACAGCGCAGACTGCACAGGCTTATCTGGGATGACACTTTACGCACATGCATTAAGCCCCGTGTTCTCAGAACGCGTCTCATATATGCAAATAAGCAGACAGACTATGCCGTTCCTAAGTTGACCTTATTTTTAGCTCAGCTAATCTTTAGGTAGAAACAACTTTTTACTGAATATTAACACATTGACATAAAATGGAGGTTGATTCAATGAGAATAACAATGCATCATCGCGCACATGTATGCAATTTTTATTTGCACTATATCTAGCGAATACAAAAAGTGTATACATAATTTCTCAATTGAACTATTGTCATACTTTATTATAAATGTTCAGCGCTTCGTGGTAGCTACAAAATGCTGTAAGACACATGAGAAAGCGGCTCCCAAGTAATAAATGTCGAACCAGGTGCCGTGAACATGCTACCACATTAGTCTATATTTGTACATTGCCTCATGATGTATTGCTTTTTAGTTTGTTTGTTGTTGTTTTTTGTTTTGTCAAACGTACTTAATTATGTTTCCAACTAGTTTTTGTGTATTTTATTTCGTTGAAACATATGCGAGCATCCTACCTTTGACAAGTGTAGATACTACCCTGACAATTGTGCCATTCGTCTGTTCGAAGACGAATTAATATAAGTATGTATTGTGTGAATTACCATACATACATGTCCAAAAACAACAACACTAATTAAGCGGTAAAAAAGAATAGCTTCATTACATTAAATAAATAAAAACATTTTGTTTTTTATCCCGCTGGTCTACGTTAACCTGGATATGCAAAACACAGGGACGCTAGTTATGAGAATAAACATAACGTGAATATAATTATTATTACATGCATGAGTGTCTTCACTAGTAGTCGGACATATTTTTTTCTCATTTATTCAAAGCAAAGGAAATATATTATCGATTAAAGGGCCGTCCGGCTGGCGCGGTGGTTGGTACACTCGCTTCTCACCTAGGCGACCCGGGTTCAATTCCTTGAAGCACGTGGGTTTCGTTTGGTGGTCAGCATACCGGAAAATGGGTTTTTCCGGTAAATCCGGGTTCCCCCCACAACACAAGACCACACCAACGTTAGAAAATCTTTCAGTAACATCAGTCATTCAGTCAGCGACATAATAGCTGGAAATTGCAGCTATATAACTTTAAATTCGTTCCAGCGAGTCTAGTAAGTTAATTAACCCATTTATGCCGAGCGTCTAGAAAAAAGGCCTTGGCAAACAGCGTAGACCCAGATGAGACGCCGCATGATACGGCGTCTCATCAGGGTCTGCGCTGTTTGCTTAAAGGAATTTCTGTAAGAAATATTCTAAATATAAAAATTAATATACTAGACATCCATAATTTTGGAAATAAATTGATCCAATTTAGAATGATAGGATATGCATAAATGGGTTAAGTAGGAGTACTGGAGCACACTCAGGGTCCGAACGTAATGCGCATGTGGCTCGAAAAGAACCATACACAATTCGAAATAAACACATATAGCGTAAAGAAGTATTTCGACTACGACTAATTTCTGAATATGTATAGTAAATCATATGTTCATGCGCAAACATTGAAAATCTCGTTTTGTTCTCGACGCAACGGGAGATAATGTATTTAATCGTCGCCGATATGCGTTCGAAAATATCTTGAGTTAAAAGAGTTTACGTTATACAGTCACGTTGGTAATATGTCCAACCGCTGGCGTCCCGGAAGTACCCGCCTTGGTTGGCGTTTTCGATCGCTAGATTGCAGAGCGAGTCAGAGATCTCGAAGGACGAGCACTTAAAATCAGTCCTTGAGAGACATGCCAATTTGCAAACGGTGAAATTGCTAGTAAAGAGCTGCGCTTCATCAAGGAAGTTCAACTTTTTACCCGGGAATCCTTGAAATGTGTCGGCGAAAGTATTGCATGTCTTTACGCAAGTTCCGGTTGAGTAGGAGTAGCTCTTGACCAACTCGTTGCAGTTACCCATGTTTTCTGCACCAGTCGGACTCACAGGAACCTCGCAGGTTGGGTCCCCGATCCAAAGACCATTAACACACTCGGTGAAATTATTCTCTCTCATTTGAAACCCGTTGTTACAAGCGTATTCAATATACGAGCCTTCGAGAAAAACTGCTGTCATGGTGACCTGCGAAGAATTGTATACAGTCATCTTCAAAATTTCGGTGGTGAAAGTTTTTATGGCACCAATGGCTAGAAAGCCATTAGGGACGATAGGCGGTGGTCCACAGTCCATTGAGCATGTCGTCTCCCCCGACCAATTTCCCGTCGGCAGACATTCCTGCCTTTCCACACCAAACAATTTGAATTCCGGATCGCACTTAACCAAACGAAAATTCCCAATTGAATTTAAGTTTCCTAAAATACCGCCGCCTTGCACGAACGTGGTTGTTGATGACGGACATTCTTTGAACTCGCACGTAAAAGTGTCCTGAAACGGCATGCACCTTGTCCCCGGAGGACAAGGAGAGCTAGAACACGGTCCCGGAAGTAAAGTCATGAGTTGCGGCCCCAATCGAACTGATACGAACACGTAGCCGACGCAGGTAACCACCGACGTGGAGACTTCCGCCTCCGAAGTGAAGATTTTGTCATGTAACACGCATAGAGCTATATTTCGCCTATAGCTAACAGATTGGCAGGATGCTCTAAGCGCACATTCGGTTACGCATTCGTTTAAACCAACGCCAACAAGCGTTGTCAGCTCGTGTCCTTGAAAACACTTTGCGTGATGCACTAGCGTGAAGTGTGCACCGGACGTGAATTCCAAACACACCGAAAGGTACAACGCGAGAATTAAACCGTTCGGGGACATTTGTACGCTATTTATATAAATGAAGTATAAAGAACTAATTGATGATCGTATATCACTATATAAAGTTTGGCAGTGGCAACTGATGTTAAAATCATGAATATAATTTGAAATAATTTACTGGTGTTACATTTCATATCTGACTACAGTTTTGCAGCAGCAACTGATGGTATGATCCTTAATACAGTTCGACAGAAGCAACTGATGTCATAACACTAATTACAGTTTGGCAGTAACACCTGAAGTTATATCCATGAATACAGTTTGGCAGTAACAACTGAAGTTATATCCATGAATTCAGTTTGGCAGTAACAACTGAAGTTATATCCATGAATACAGTTTGGCAGTAACAACTGAAGTTGTATCCATGAATACAGTTTGGCAGTAACAACTGAAGTTATATCCATGAATACAGTTTGGCAGTAACAACTGAAGTTATATCCATGAATACAGTTTGCCAGTAACAACTGAAGTTATATCCATGAATACAGTTTGGCAGTAACAACTGAAGTTATATCCATGAATAAAGTTTGGCAGTTACAACTAAAGTTATGTCCATGAATACAGTTTGGCAGTAACAACTGAAGTTATATCCATGAATACAGATTGGCAGTAACAACTGAAGTTATATCCATGAATACAGTTTGGCAGTAACAACTGAAGTTATATCCATGAATACAGTTTGGCAGTATCAACTAATTCTATTGCCCAGTACACAGTTGTGTGTGCTATCATATATTATTCTAAAAATCCAAACCACAGTGGATATATCCAGATAAATAGACGGTCAACAACGCCAACGGCAACGGGAATTGTCACAGTTTAAAAAGACGTCAGCAGAAGTCTTGTTTTCTCACTTCTGTCATATAAAGTTCTTCTCAACCTAACGAAACACTCATGTGTTATCAAAATCGTGTAAACGTCGTTTCTTTATTACGACCATCATCGGAAAAACCCACTGTTTCGAGTGTCATTTTGTGTAAAGCGGTAAATGATGGGGGAATTCATTTAGCTCCAGGCCATTTTGGCTTCTTGACACTTTCGATTGAATCCACGAATTCTTCAAAATGCTGCAAATTTAGATTTATTGGTCAGCCAGCCAAACGCGTATTTTAAACATAATCCATGACTATTTTGTATTGCTTTAAATACATGCATGAGAATCAGTTAGGCAGTGAGTGTGTGTCAAAACTCTTCAAATATAATATTTGCGGCGCGAATTTAAAAGTTTAAAATAACTATTAACTTTACACAAAATACGTTAGGTAAAGCATTCACATGTTAAATTCATAGATAACAACTAGTTTTTAAAGTAAAAGTCCGGCTCTTTATACTTCTTCATTTCATCCGTCGATTTCCAATAAAAAGTTACAACAACAGGTCTCCATCATTTGTTCCACTTTGTAACTGTATCTCTATATGTTTACCATATATTGACCATGTTTAAGTAAACATCATTAAATTAAAGGGATCTTTTCACGCTTTGGTAAATTGACAAAATTGAAAAAAGTTGTTTCAGATTCGCAAATTTTCGTTTTAGTTATGATATTTGTGTGGAAACAGTAATACTGAACATTTACCATGGTCTAATATAGCCATTATATGCATCTTTTGACGATTTTAAAACCTAAAAATTATAAAGCGTTGCAACGCGAAACGATTGAATAATTTGGAGAGTTCTGTTTTTGTCGTTAAATTTTGTGAAACTACGAAGATTGCTTATATAAGGTATAAAATACGTCAAGTATGTGTACTTGGCGGAATAGCTCAGTAGGCTAAAGCGTTTTTACTTCAGGACTCTGGCAGGACTCCTGGGGTCACTGGTTCGAAACCTGCTCCGGGCAATGTTCTTTTCCTTTTTTTAATTTTATTCTTGATTTTTTACTGGAGCTTTTACGATCCAATGTTTACATTTATCAATATAAAGCATTTAATGAATAAGTTAAAAAATGCCAAAATCTGTGAAAAGGCCCCTTTAAATAGTTGTTGACATAATCTAAAGCTGATTGTTAAAATTGTGATCGAAACAAGTTTCAAAGACCACCTCAAATCAACAATCCAAATGTTCTGAGACGCCTAAATCAACAATCCAAAAGTTCACTTGACACACTTAGCCAGTAATACAGATGTTCAAAGTACCCCCTTATGGGGTGTTGCGGCAGTTTATTTAACCGAGGATATATTTATAGTAACACCGATGATGCTATTATCACAACTCAATATCTTTGCTATCAGTTACATCAGAAATGACCGAGTTGGTTCATAATACAATTGTCAGTGGTTCGATCCCAGGTGGGGTTAAAAAAAATTCTTTAATTTCATTCTTGTTTTATACTGGAGCTCTTTAGTCCTGTTGTTTACATTTATCAATATAAAGCATTTAATCACAATCTTCAAAACATGCCGAAATCTGTGAACAAGTACATGTAAGTTATTAATGATTAAGGTCGAGTTTGATATTGTATGGTCTTATGTTTGTGATTAAATATTGTTTTTTGTTAATGTTTTTTGGAAAGCCGTTGTGATCCCAGTTAAGATTGTAAACAATTTCTAATGTGTATGCATATTTCTAATAATCTATGTACCGGTACTTGGGTTTTGCCTAATTGCTGTTTGTTATGAAATTTGACGTAGACATTAAGGGTTGTTAAAACAAAAAAAAATATCTGTTCAAAGTGTGGTGACCCCCTTTTTATTTGTGTTTTATGATAACAATACGTAGATGAACATATTTGAGCAGTTTCGCATAATTCTATAAGACAGAAAAAAAAATCCATTTATGTGGTTTCAACAGTAAGAAATGACATTTTTTTGGATGACAGAAAAATTATAAAAGACACATTTCTTAAAATTTAACTTGTGTACTTAATTTTATTGGTAGTGTGCGGTTTAATTAAATGGTATATGATGTATCTTAGCTTAAATACATATTGCCAATTTCATATGTTATTAATTATTTTTACGCAATAAGAGATTTTTCAGTTTTATTGAAAACGTACATGTTATATAATGGTGAATAAAATCAAAACAAGGCCGGTGATCCTATGTTTTTATTTCATTTTTTATATAGTATTTGTATATATATCTTAAATATAAATTTTGGACAAAATCTATTAGATGGAAAGAAAATCAGCAAAACTGCAGCAACACCCCTTAAGTCAGTAAGACAAATGTTTATTGCACCCTTTTAACAAGAATGCAAGTGTCAAATGACCAATTTATGACTACCCAATACTGAAACATCAGACGTAAATATCGGTTCGAGAATATAGTCGAACATAGACGATTTTAAGTTGCTAGGTACACATGTCTTATTCCACATGTTTCCAAGTTGGCGAACAATGGAAAAAATAAATTAGGACAAGACAAGACAAGACAAATATTTATTCAGACTTGCACAGTGTACATCGTCTAAACACTAGATATTTCACATACAATTATGTCACAGAGATAAACATAGTAATAATATAAACATAAGGAGCATCGTATACGTTTAGGAAAAGTTACAGAGATAAACATAGTAGTAACAATAACATAATCAGCATCGTATACGGTTACGAAAAGGCAAGGTAATATATGGAGGATTGCTATATAAATTAATTAACAGCATTAGTAATATTATTTCTTAAAATCAGAGCTTCTTTTACAAATTTGGCTAACTTAATAAGTTCAAATTTATTCGTTGTATTCAGCAACTGGTGGAATTTGTAAACAGAAGGCCTATTGTAATAACATTTCTTTAAATAGTTTTTTCTAATATCAACGTATAATGGACATTTACAAACAAAATGGTACTCATCTTCAATATCTAATTCGTTACAACAAAGGCAAAAACGTTCATTTCGTGGTATATTTTGACCAGCATATCTTCCAGTTTGAATTCTCAGTGGTAGGCTGGAAGATCGAAGCTTTGCGACATAGTGTCTTAGTGATTTAGGTAATAAATCTAAATAATTTTCGTATACAAATGTTGACTTAAACACACGGTACATATCTAAAACAGAGCTATTTTCAATGGATCGAAACCACTCTTGTTTATAAGTATCAATGACAACAGTTTTAAACTGTGGTATAACTATTTTAACATCGACGGAGCTTGGATTATTAAACACGTATGAAAAACCGTAAGTGTCTAACAATAGTTTAACATTAGATACCCAATTAGAACGACCATTTTGACAATCATTTAATGCTTGTATATAAATCGATTTTAAAATTATGTTATCAGTTTCAATAAGTTTAAACCAATATTTAACCATTTTAACATATCTATGGATAAATAGTGGGTATCTTCCTAACTCGCCATACACTACAGCATTACATACAGTTTGCTTAACGTTTAACAATCTTTTACAAAACTTTAAGTGTATCCTCTCCAATTCCATGGATTTTGCTTTACCCCATATCTCACATGCGTAATTCAGTATGGATCCAACAAAGGCATCGAATAGCTGGAATTGTGTTTTTGGTTTTAAGTCAAACTCTTTACATTTGTTAAATAAAATATTCATAGCTTTAAGTGCTTTTCCACATAAATATTCCTGATTTAAATTAAAATTTCCAGTGTAATTAAAAACAGTTCCCAAATAATTAAAATCATTTACTACTTCTATTTGCTGACCTTCAAATGTCCATGTTTCAGATGGCAATAATCTACCCCGTTTGCGAAACACCATTATTTTAGTTTTATCGGTATTAACCTTTAATCCCCAGCATTTACAATAATTTGAAACAAGATCCAAGTGTTTCTGCACTTCCGCGGGCGATTTACCAATTATAGCCATATCATCTGCAAAAAGTAACAAAATCAATACAATGTCATCAATACTTAGGCCGGAAGAGACGTCATTCTGCAAAAACATTTCTAAGTCTTCTACAAATAAGGAAAACAACAAAGGGGACATAACTTCACCTTGCCGTAATCCTACAGCGTAGTTAAAATAGTCTGAGTATGATGAACAATGCTTAACACAGGATTTAACATTTTCATACATACTTTTTATTATTCTAAGCAATTTACCTTCTATGCCGGCCTTGTATATTTTCAGCCATAATGCATTACGGTAAACAGAATCAAAACATTTCATCATGTCAACGTATATTACATAAAGTCTTTTATTTTCATTTATATATTTTTGAACCAGGGACATGAGAATGTATATAGCGTCAATTGTTGAGCGCCCTTTTCTGAATCCGAATTGGGCGTCCGAAATTATATTAAAGTTACTACAAAAAGTTTCTAATCTATTGTTAACAACTGAGGTAAATAGCTTAGATAAACAACTTAGAAGAGTAATCCCTCTATAATTGTTCACATCAGATTTATCACCTTTTTTATGTAGAGGGATTATAATACCTTCCGTCCATTTCTCGGGGAAATGACCAGAGTTCAACACAGCATTAAACAAATCACATATATGCAACGCTAAAATATCAATACATTCAATCAAATATTCGTTTAAAATATAGTCACTTCCATATGCTTTGTTGCGTTTCAATCGTTTTACGGACAATTTAATCTCATCAACGGTAAATGGCTGATCTAGTTCGGGGAAACGTGAATTTGGCAAATTGAAATTATGAGTACTACAAAAATGTTCAGCCTCATCATTAACACAATCAAACAAACCATGACTAATATCAGAGAAAAAATGTTGAAAGTCTTCCAAAGGGATATTGTGATTTTTAGTTTGATTATTTGATTTAAAGTATTTCCAAAATTCTTTTGGTCTACGATTTTTTAAATGTTCTATCTCATTGGCCTTATTTCTCAAATAGCATTTTTTCTTTCTATTGATAATTTGTTTGTACTCCTTTTTACATTGCAACAATTGAAGTCTATTGTCTTCCGACTTATTACAGTTAAATTGTTTTAACAGGGAAACATAGTGACCGTGTGCAATTTTACATTCCACATCGAACCAATCAGCATGCCTTACAGCGCTACACTGTTCAAATTTTGATGTATTGGTTATTACATAATCTTTGCAAAATAAAGGATCAGCAACATTACGTATAACATCAGTGAATTTATTTAACGCACTATTTATAGAGTCACAGCTTGTACAATCTAAATCCTTTACAATTGTGTTAAACATAGGTAAGTTGCTAATAATACCCGATCTAAATTGGTTACGCAATGAATCGTTCCATTTAAACTTCGTTTCAGTGTATGACAATTGTTCAACCGTTTTATTGTTACAATACAATGTAAACGATAACGGTGTGTGGTCACTGAATTCATTAAAAAAGTGTACTACAAATTCTTTAATAAGTGCGAAATTTCGTTCATGGCAAACCAAATAATCAATTGTAGATAGACCGTTATGAGAAAAGTATGTAGACTGACTCGTATTACCTATTCTGCCATTGACAACACGATAATTAGAGGATTTACATAGATCAAGCAGTTTAATACCGTGATTATTGTGAGATCTATCAACAGAGGCCCTACCAGAGTACGTATCTGGGTCATAATCAATATCATCTATAAAACTATTTAGAACATCATGGATTACAAAATCAGGTTTGGACCCAATCCTACTATTAAAGTCACCACAAAGTAATACGCGTCCTTTATTTTCATATATAGAAATGTCATTTTCGAGTAATTCGAAAAAATCTACACTTATAGCATTGTATGCAGGTGAATTTTCACACCAAACATAACATCCGCAAAGATAAATATCTTCAGGTCTATTAGGATGCTTGCCTCCTTCCGGCAAACACTTCCCTCCTTTTGCATGAGATTTTCCAAAATGAGATTTTCAAAGTGATTTAGCGCCTTATTGATAGGTTTCTCGATAGAATAATTTTTCAAGGAGCCATTGTCCTTTAAACCCATTTATACCCAGTTGACTCTCCCATCCTTCTAAATTGGATCAATTTATTTCCAAAATTAGGGGTGTCAAGTATATTTATTTCTATATATATATATTTCATAAAGAAATTCATTTAAGCTAACAGCGTAGACCCAGATGAGACGCCGCATTATGCGGCGTCTCATCTGGGTTTACGCTGTTTGCAATGTCCTTTTTTCAGGACGCTAGGCATGAATGGGTTACGCTCCTGTCAGCAACGCTTTTATGATTTTCTGAACGTGCTAAAGCGCCAACTGACAAGATGTCATGATTGAATTATTTAAAAAGCACTGATTGTCCTTTATATAAATCAACATAATGACATAGCATTCTGGTGGCATATTATGTTGTCGTTGTTGTTGTTTTTTGTTTTTAAATAACTCTATACCTTTTGAACTACAAAGCACATGTAGCGGGAGATGCACTGTCTATGACAGCTTCTTTTTTTACTATATGAGTCGCGTTCTGAGAAAACTGGGCTTAATGCATGTGCGTAAAGTGTCATCACAGATTAGCCTGTGCAGTCCGCACAGGCTAGTCAGGGACGACACTTTCCGCCTTAATAAGATTTTCGGAAAGAATGGACTTTCTTTAAACGAAAAATACCATTAAAGCGGAAATACGGCATAAAAAAATGTTTCTCTCAGGTGAATGACTGAAAACCTTTATTCAATTTATGACCTTTTATAGATACATGGTCGGTAAAAAAATGTATTTAATAAAAGATTAAATCATACAGGTACTGTCCTCTAACAGCTTATGAAAAAGATATTATTAAAATGGAACAACTAACATTAATATTATTAAAAGAATAACACAAAAAACTTACAAAAAGAAAAGTCTTCGGAAAAGGAAGAGACGTGTAATTGGTTGGGAAAAGTCATGTTAATGATAAATTTATCGTTTATTTTGATTTCATTCTGTGCAACCGTTTGGGGATAAAAAACAACACGCATCAGTGAATTTTTAATCAAGACTTTACCCATTTATGCCTAGTGGACTCTCCCATCCTTCTAAATTGGATCAATTAATTTCATAACTTAGGAATGTCTAGTATATTTATTTCTATATTTAGAATATTTCTTACAGAAATGCCTTTAAGCAAACATCACAAACCCTGATGAGACGCCGCATCATACGGCGTCTGATCTGGGTCTACGCTGTTTGCCAAGGCCTTTTTGCTAGACGCTAGGCATAAATGGGTTAATCACAATTTAATAAGTTAGCCATGCGATTCCGTCATCCATACATGAATTTTATTGACATTTATTTATAAATGATCACCAGAGTATTAAAATATAATAGGTTATTATTCGCAAACAGGTTTTGAATTCTGGCGTGTACGGGCAGCAAAGAGAGAAAAGAGAACAAAATGATCCATGTGTTTTCTGTTGTTTGGAAATCGACCGTTGCAAAACTGAAATATTACTTAGAACGTTGTGTGTTTTTGTCAGATAACGGTTTTTCGTGTATGCATTGATTAATCACAAAGGTTAACCTAACCGTCTTCAGTTTGGTCCTTTTAAGTAACAATTTACTTGAAACAAGCCTCATTATTAAACATCTCATCAAACATAACACTTTGAGGCACTCGACAGTGAAGACGCACTAGGTGACTATTGATATTAAAGGGGCCTTTTCAAGTTTTGAAAAAAATTGACAATTTGCAATTTTCGTTGTATTTTCATGATTCTTTTGACAATGTAAAAACTTGAAAAATTATAAAGCGTAACAAACGCGAAATGATGGTATAATTTGGAAAGTTCTAATTGTATCGTTATATTTAGGGACATTACGTTTATATAAAAACGTCTTGCATTATATGAAGCACGGACGGCCGAGAGGTCTCAATGCTAGCCATTTCGAGCCCAGATGTGGATTACTTTTTTCACTCTTGAATTTTATTTGTGGTTTAATACTGGTGTATACTAGTTGCGATGTTTACATTTATCGTCTGAAAGCATTAAATTACAAACATCAAAACATGCCAAAATCCTGTGAAAATGTCTTTTTAATTAGAATAGTTATCTGAGGTCATATCATTTTCCCAAAAATGTAAATAGGATTTGTAGCAATTAACTCTGTAATATAAACTGTAATATTTATTCTAGTGTATGTAAACATCTTGCCATTGACTCGTATTGTTCATTAGTGGTCGAATGAACAAATGAGTCGCGTTCTGAGAAAACTGGGCATAAAGCATGTGCGTAAAGTGTCGTCCCAGATTAGCCTGTGCACTTCGCACAGGCTAATCAGGGACGACACTTTTCCCTTTATGGTAATTTCCGTTTAAAGGAAGTCTCTTCTACACAAAATTCCAGTGAAGGCGGAAAGTGAAGCCCCTAATTAGCCTGTGTGGACTGCACAGGCTAATCTGGGATGACACTTTACGCACATGCCTTAAGCCCAGTTTTCTCATTACGCGTCTCAAATATTATGCTAATAATGTTAATATAAAAAATGAACTACGACATTAAAATAGTTCTTGCATGTTAAATTACTTTAAACGAGGTACATGTATTCAATACATACATTTTTAAACAGAGTAAATGGTCGATTTTTTGTGTTAAATTGACGTTCAAAATATACTATTACTGTCCTCTTATCACCTATTGTAGATGATTTTACCAAAAACCAACCACTCACATTCATATAAATATTGGCATTATTCAATGAAGAAGACTGTAACAAATATGAATAAGGAAATGTTTCCATGTAATATATAAGGGTACGTCGGGTAACAATAAACAAACTTCCATTTTACGCCTTCTGTACGGATTGTTAAACACTTCTAGTTGTCCATTGTGTTTTAGAAATATATTCTTTAAACATTCAAAAAAAGCATCAATGATATATTGCTTAGGGAAAGTCATGTTTAAGGTAATTTTAAACTTAATTGTCATATACCTTATAATCATCTGGGGATACAGAAACCATGTATCAAAGAATTTGTAATCACAATTTAATTTTAAAAAGCATCAATGATTTATGGGTGAGGAAAAGTCATGTTTACGGTAAATTTAAACGTAATTGTTATAGACTTTATAAGTTATAACCATCTGGGGATAGAGAAACAATGCATCAGTAATTTGTCAATAACAATTCAATAAGTAAGTCATTGGATTCCGTCATCCATAAATTAATTTAATTGATATTTATTTATAAACAGTCACCATGAGTATTAAAATAGGTCAATGTTCGCAAAAAGCTTCCATTCCTGGCGTCGAAAGAGAACAAAAAGAGGAACAGTCAGAACGGAGGCTCAATGATCCGGTTGGTTAATTATCTTATTGGAAATCGGTTCCTGGAATAATGAAATATAAAGGTGCGGACTATTGCTTTGATGCAAGTTATTAACCAATTAATCAACATGTGTATGTTTTAACTACCATACTTTTTTCTGAACTTAATAGTTATTTTAAAGTCGTCAATTCGAACACTGGCTTAGTTATTATCATATCAATATTAATAGAGTTTATCGAGGCTGAAAGAGGCTCACACAATGTCCTTTTATGGCAATTTAAAATATTCATGGATTATGTCTGAAACACGCGCAAGGCTGACCAGTAAATCTTAATTTGTAGCAATTTTAAGAACTCGTGGATTAAAGCAAATATGCATAGAAGCTGAAATGGTCTGAGGCTGAATAAGTTGTTTGATTATCCATTCTCCTAAACTGCTTTGACTGGATTGACACTTGTAACAGTGTGTAACGATGCTGGTCTGAAGAAAGGGAACGACGTTGGACCGTTTTTTATTATATATAAACAGTTTAGAGTGAGGTTGAGTGGAATATATAGCAAAACTATTGAGAAAATTGTGACTTTAGCTGACGTAAGTTTCAGCTATGGTTCAAAATGGTCTATTTATCTGGATATCTGTACAGAGATTTGGGTTTTTAGAATAATACAAATTAACATATACACGTGTACCTAGAGATATGACATCAGTTGCTACTGTCGGACTGTATTCAGAGATATAATATCAGTTGTTATTTTAATATTTCTACTATATAGAGACATTGTGCAAATGTACCCGAACGGTTTAATACTAGCGTTGTGCCTTTCGGTGTGTTTGGAATTCACGTCCGGTGCACACTTCACGCTAATGCATCACGCAAAGTGTTTGCAAGGACACGAGCTGACAATGCTGGTTGGTTTTAGCTTAAAGGAATGCGTAACCGAATGTGCGCTTAGAGCATCCTGCCAATCTGTTAGCTATAGGCGAAATATAGCTCTATGCGTGTTACATGACGAAATCTTCACTTCGGAGGCGGAAGTCTCCACGTCGGGGGAGACATGCGTCGGCTACGTGTTCGTATCAGTTCGATTGGGACCGCAACTCATGACGTCACATCCGGGACCGTGTTCTAGCTCTCCTTGTCCTCCGGGGACAAGGTGCATGCCGTTTCAGGACACTTTTACGTGCGAGTTCAAAGAATGTCCGTCATCAACAACCACGTTCGTGCAAGGCGGCGGTATTTTAGGAAACTTAAATTCAATTGGGAATTTCCGTCTGGTTAAATGCGATCCGAAATTCACATTATTTGGTGTGGCGAGGCAGGAATGTCTGCCGACGGGTAATTGGTCTGGGAAGGCGACATGCTCAATGGACTGTGGACCTCCGCCTGTCGTACCTGATGGTTTTCTAGGCATTGGTTTCATTGAAACTTTCACCACAGAAATTTTGAAGATGACTGTATACAATTCTTCGCAGCTCGCCATGATAGCAGTTTTTCTCGAAGGCTCGTATATTGAATACGCTTGTAACAACGGGTATCAAATGAGAGAGAATAATTTCACCGAGTGTGTTAATGGTCTTTGGATCGGGGACCCAACCTGCGAGGTTCCTGTAAGTCCTGTAAGTCCGACTTTTGCAGAGAACATGGGTAACTGCAACGCTTTGGTCAAGAGCTACGCCTACTCAACCGGTGGCTGCGTCGACACATGCATTACTTTCGCCGACACATTTCAAGGAATCCCGGGTAAAAAGTTGAACTTCCTTGATCAAGAGACCATTCATACAAGCAATTTCAACACTTGCAAGTTGGCTTGTCTCGAACGAACTGCATTTAAGTGCTCGTCCTTCGAGATCTCTGACTCGCTCTGCAATCTAGCGATAGAAAACGCCAACCAAGGCGGGTACTTCCGGGACGACAGCGGCTACACGTATTACCAACGTGACTGTCTGAAGTAAATCCTTTGTAACCCAATATCTTTTCAAACGCATACCTTAACCCATTTATGCCTAGTGCACTCTCCCATCCTTCTAAATTGGATCAATTAATTTCAAAATTAGGGATGTCTAGTATATTTGATTCTATATTTAGAATACTTTTTTTAAAAAAATCCTTAAAGCAAACAGCGCAGACCCGGATGAGACGCCGCATCATGCGGCGTCTCATCTGGGTCTACGCTGTTTGCCAATGCCCTTTTCTAGACGCTAGGCATAAATGGGTTAACGATACTCCGAGGATGATTGAATAAATAATTTCCAGTTACTTCACGGACAAAATGAAAGTAAAAAACGTGTGTAGTTAGAAAGTAATTATTGTAATTTATAACTTTCTATAAGTGATTATTGGTTTATCACTAAAATACCATTATATATTTCTAAAAATGCATGATGTTCTTATTCTATATACCATATCTAGCTATTATCTGTTGTTGTATTTTTAATATTGGTGCAAACTTATATGCATGGCGTACTAGTATTCAGGAATTGGACATAGTGGAACTTATCCTGTGCAGGCTGTGAGTCACTAAATTATTTTAATACATGTATCATTTAAATAGTTGAGAAAAGAGAAGTCCGACCACTATTTAAGGAACAATAATGAATGTAATAGAAATTGTATTCACGTTATGTTTATTCTCATAGATGTCGCCTCTGTTTGTGCTGTGTCCACTAAGCCTTGCATTTTAACAAAACATATCTTTTTAGTCAATTTATTTAGTAGAAAATGTGTTTTTTCTCGTTTAATTAGCGTTGATGTTTTGGGCTCGCATGTATAGGTGTTTTTATGCCCCTGAGGGAGGGCATGTAGTGATCAGACCGTCCGTAAGTCTGTCCTTCCGTCACACTTTGCATTTAGGTTTCGCATTTAGGTTTCGAAAAATGCTCATAACTTCTATGTCCCTTCACAAAGAAACTTGTTATTTGGCATGCATGTGTATCTCATGGAGCTGCACATTTTGAGTGGTGGAAGGTCAAGGTCATCCTTCAAGGTCAAAGGTAAAAAAAAAGTGTATCAAAGCGGCGCAGTAGGGGGCATTGTGTTTCTGAAAAACACATCTTTTGTTTACTCTTATTTCAGACTATTCGATTGTTCATTTACACATGTAAACATGAGGACATTATACAATCATATTCATTCATTCATTCATTTATTCATTCAATGAATGCGCCGTCGAGTGCTTGAGGCGACGGCAAGGGGGCGCCACTTTGGTCTGTCAGCTGCTGTTGCGGGTGCTGTCTGCAGAGTGAGGCCTCTGTTCTTGAGCTCTCGCTCCACGGTTCGGCGCCACGTCTCTTTCGGTCGTCCACGGTTTCTTTTCCCCTGTGGAGTCTATTTCAGTGCCACCCTGGGTAGTGAGTCGGGTGACATTCTGCAGACGTGGCCTAGCAATCTCCATCTCCTCAAAGCAATGGTCTCAGCAATGCTGTTTGTTCCAGCTTTTCCACACAGTTCCATGTTCGTAATCATGTTTGGCCAGAAGACTTTCATGATCCGTCGTAGGCACTTGTTCTGGAAGACTTCCAGTTTGCGCTCGATGGTAGCAGTGGTCTTCCAGCACTCAGACCCATATAGAAGGACGCTCAGCACGTTGCTCTTGGTGTGCATGCTAAGACTTGTGGTCCTCCAGATGGGCTTCAGCATTGCGAAGGCTTGGTTGGCTTTGCTGATTCTCGTGTTGATCTCCCTTGCACAGTTTCCATCTTTGGTGACCTTGCTGCCCAGGTAAATGAACTCGTCCACATCTTGCAGAGGCTGGTCATTGATGGTGATAAGGTCGCCCACTCTGGTGTTCTTCCTCATGACCTGAGTCTTTCCAATGTTGACCCTGATACCTATGGTGCTTGCTGACAGTGCCAACTGTTGTGTCTTCTGCTGGGTGTCCTGGTTCCTGCTAGCAAGTTGCCCGATATCGTCGGCGTAGTCCAGGTCATCTAGCAGCGAGGTCAGCGTCCACTGTATTCCTTGCCTCCTTCCCTCTGTGGTGCGGCGCATGATCCAGTCAAGTGCCATTGAAAAGAGGAGCGGCGAGAGGATACATCCTTGCTTCACCCCAGTTTCCACCTTGAATGGTTCAGTGAGCTGGTTGTTGTGGACGACTCTGCACTCAAAGTTTTCGTACAGGGACCTGATGACGTTGACAAGTTTCTGAGGGATGCCATAATGTCGCAAAATCTTCCAGAGGGAGTCTCTGTGTAGGCTGTCGAAGGCCTTCTCAAAGTCCACAAAAACCACGTAGAGGGATCCATTATATTCATGGGACTGCTCAAGGATCTGCCTAAGGACGAAGATGTGGTCGATGCAGGACTTGCCTTTCCTGAAGCCGGCCTGTTCCTGGCGAAGGATACCGTCCACTGATGTTGTGATGCGTTGGAGGATGATACGGCTGAAGATCTTACTGATGAGAGATAGTAAAGTGATGCCTCGCCAGTTGTTACAGTTCCCCAGGTCTCCTTTCTTGGGCAGTTTGACGGTGGGTCTTCCATTCGCTAGGCGTTTCTTCACTGTCCCAAATCTTTTGAAGAATCTGGCAAAAAAGCTACGGCGTCACTGTGTCTTCTGCTTTCATCATCTCGGGGCACACTCCATTGTCTCCAGACGCCTTCCCATTCTTCAGCTTATGGATGGCTTCATTGACTTCCGTTGCAGTGATGTTGCCGAGGTTGATGTCAAGGTCCTCTTCGGCTTCAGAAATGTCGCATAGGGTTGGTGGGTCTGGGCGGTTTAGGATGGGCTCGAAGTGTTGCTTCCATCTCTTCAGCTTCTCCTCTTCCACAGTGACATGAGTTCCGTCTTCAGCTCTCACAGGAAGGTCATGGTGCTTGCCGTAGTCGCCCTTCAGCTTCCTGGTGTTCTGGTACACTGTCTTCATGTCATTGTGCTCGGCTGCTGTCTCCGCCTCCTCTGCCAGCCTCTCAATGTACCTCCTCTTGTCTCTTCTGGCTGATGTCTTCACCAACTTGTCTTTCTCACTATATTCCTTTGAGATTCTTTCCTTAAGTCTTAGAGAGTAGGTGTCCAACAGTTTCTTTTTGATCTGTCTTCTTTCTTCTATACGAGACCACGTTTCTTCTGAGATCCATTCTGTCTTCTTGCTCTTTCTGAAGCCCAGAACTTCCTATCCTGTCTCTTTCCTTACTCTGTTGAAGCCTTGTTGGTCAGTTCTGCCTCATCTTCCAAAATACTAAATTTATTCTTAAGGGTTAACCTAAACTCTTCTTGCACTTTTGGGTCTTTCAACTTGACGACATCGTAGCGTTGGTTCTTGATGTCTCCCGTCTTTCCTGAGCTTCAAAGTCACCTTGGCCACCAGAAGACTTTGGTCGCTGCCGATGTCTGCATGTCGCATCACACGCACGTCCTGCAGAGAGTGCCTCCACCGACCGTTGATGATGATGTGGTCGATCTGGTTCTGGGTCATGCCGTCTGGTGATGTCCATGTTAGATTGTGGATCTCCTTGTGCGCGAACAGGGTCCCTCCTATGACCAAGTCGTTCTGTTGACAGAAGTTGACTAGTCTCTCCCCGTTGTCCGTGATCACACCCATTCCATGTCGCCCCATGGTCCTCTCTCTGTCTTTGTTGTCGCAGCCAACCTTAGCATTGAAATCGCTGAGCAACATCAGCACGTCGTGTTGGGGGATGTCCTCTAAAACACTTTGAAGGGTGTCGTAGAATGCATACTTGTCCTCTTCTTCCGCATCGTCTATTGGTGCGTAGCCCACAACAACAGACAGCTTGGCGAACTTGGAGTTCATCCTGACGTACAGCAGGCACTCGTTCACAGGTTTCCACTGTAGCACGGTGTTGGCCTTGCTCTTGCCGATGATGACGGCAACTCCTTCCCGCCGGTCGTTGTCAGTTCTTCCTGACCAGATGATGACTTCTCCAGAACTCACCTTCTGCTTGTCAGAGCCAGTCCATCTTGCTTCTGTTACTCCCATAAGGGTCAGGTTGTATCGGTTCAGCTCACTCACCACTTGCGCTAGCTTTCCAGTCTGGTAGAGTGTTCGCACGTTCCAACATACAACTCTGATCCATCGCTTTGGCGTCAAGAGTTCCGCTATCGGGGTGGGGACGTCCTTGCGGCTTTGATCCCCATCCTTTATAAGTCCAGTTGCCTGGTCTGCTTCACTCACAGCGCCGTTTGTCGCTTGTTCCCTTGTTGTCGTTGCCGTAGCACGCATTTTTTTCACGGGGTGGAGTTGCTTGCCCCACGTCCAACCCTCCTCCTTTTTCATCGCGGGCTTGGGACCGTCCTTGGCGAAGTTCATATATACAATCATATATATGATACATTTTCTGATGATTTGAAAATCAGTTGGATGCGACACTTTTGTTAATTCCTCTACGTTCCGATGTAGATGCGGCATTTAATCTAAGTACAGTGGTCAAGGTTTTGTGTGTTGATGGAACATTTCGTAGACGTGTAGACGTTTTAAAAAAAATAAAGAAGATGGAAAAATATTAGAATATATCTTTGAAAACAAAACACAAACAAATATAATTGTGAAAATAAAAATCTTGACTTAAGTGGAGGCATGTTCATGGGACACTGTTTGTCATGTATGACTGTGTAAGCGATCTAAGCCCATGTCAATAAACGTTTAATTGCTATCGGGAAGCAATGAATATTTAGAAATAAAGATGACCATAGTGTAATTTGGAAAATCTGTTTAAACTATTTTCCGCTGACTAAGATATACAGAAGAAATTAAAATGACATGAATCTAAGATAATTATGTATGTTTTCTATTTAAAGTGACCTTCAATACTTGGTAAATATGTTGATATTCATGTGGAAAAAAACAAACATGTTATTATCAAGTTGTTTGTATTAGGGTTAGTCAAACTCCGCATAAGTTCGTTAGAGAAAAGACATAGTCGGTGCGCATAGTTGCGAATTTATTAAACTAATTGGATCAAATGACATTTATTGAACTGATCATTTGTGAAATAAAAAAACTAAAACTTAGTTAGAACTTAAAAGTTATTTTTACCTTTGTTAATTGCACTTATTGTATAAAACACCTGTTGCTTTTAAAATAGTTTGCGCATTAACATAACCCTCATCTAAAAAAAGTTAACAAAGCTTTACACAATCTATATAATACATTAATAGAGTGTACAGTTGTGATTCACGAAATAAATTATTTAGAAAATATTTACATACAACTAATTGATTCAAATAAATGTTGGTAAAAAAATTCTCGTTAACAACTTTTAAGATCTTTTCTTGTCAGGTTCTTGTAGTCAATTATTATTTGTATTTTATAACGACTTTGTGAACGGAGAAAAATCTTATTTATGAATTAAAAAACTGTCAAAAATGATGCAGTGTAGTTCTTTTATTTTAGTCAAGCTCTTTATATTGTTCTTATGTAATACATAAGTTCTTGTTTCTTTACGCGTTTAACCCTTTACCCCTTACCCCCCCCCCCCCCCCCCCCCCCCGTTCACACATAATCGCCGCTTCTACTACGATCAAAGCGTGGCCGAAAACGTGGCCGATTGTGACAAATCGCAGGAGAAACGTAGTGGAGTGTTCATAAGCGCAGTATGATCACGGTAGAGTCTTCATGATCGGAGAGCTCTACGCTCTCGCCACGCTTATTTTGAACATGCTCAAAACAAGCGTAACGGGATCGTGGCCAACAAGAAACAAGAAGAAAAGAAAAAGGAAGTCGAAATGAAGACCATTATTTGCCAAATTGCTCGATTTAGACTCCGATCGGCCTCGATTTGCCGAAATCCAAACCTTTTTTTTAGATCGTGGCTTGATCGGGATGATCGTCGTAAAGTCGCCACTCTGTGAGAACGGGGATTTAGATACGAATTTTGACGCATTTGTAGTCTCTCCGAAAGTTAAATGAAATATAATTTAAGACTTTTCTTACTTTATACAAGTTTTAAAGGGTTCATTTCCAACCCTAAGATACAGATGAGCAGCAAACAGCATAAAACCTGAACAGACTGCGAGTTACTCGCAGACTGTTCTGGTTTTATTCTGTTTTCACGTTGCTTCTTAGTGGAAAGGGGTTTAGAAAAATGTAAACTTCAGAATGAATCAATTGAAGAGATTTCCATGCCCGATTATCGACGCAGACAAAAGTTCCGTTTGTCCACCGGGTATTGAAATTATAGCAACCGTCATCACTTATTTTTAAGTTCGAATGAATCTTTTCCGAATTGTACTTTATAAAATAAATTTAGCAAAGGAAACTTGAAAACAATATTACTAAAATGAAAATAAAACAACAACTTGTGATTGAATTGTTTATTTTACATGAGGGTCGGGAATTAATTATCGTTTATTTGAAAGAATACACGTGTGATTTATAGTTTAATATCTATTTCACATAAGGGCCAATTAACAAAGTAAATTTAATTAAAATAAATGTCAATCATGTATCATCAATCGAATTAATATCGATAGTCACCGTCATATATGCTCGACTTCATTTGCTGAGTGCCCTAAAATGTGCTGTTAAATGAGGTGCTTAATAATGAAGCTCGTTTCAAGTCAATTGTTAATAACATAATCAACCTGAAGACGGTTAACCTTTATGATTGTTCAAGAACCACTAGAAAAATATTTATCTGACAAAAACACACAATGTTCTAGAAAATATTTCATTATCGGATCGGTCGACAACTGGATCATATTTTTCTCCTTTCCCTCTTTGTTTTCCTTACAAGCCAGAAATCGAAGCCTTTTGCGAACAATGACCCGATTTTATACATGTTTACCATCTATAAGTAAACAAAACATTCAATGAAATTCAATAGTGGATGACGGAATCTAAAAGCTTTATAAGTGAATTGTGATTGATAATTCACTGATAATTCACTGATACATTGGTTCCCATAGAACACATCCGTCAAGCGGTTCAACGAACACGATACCACATGACGCGATACCACATGACGCGATACCACATGACGCGATACCACATGACGCGATACCACATGACGCGATACCACATGACGCGATACCCAAAACGATCATTAAAAAAAACACCGGTGGTTCGTATTTTTTCTTTAATAAAAATGCCTAATTATTCGAATGTGTAAAAAAACATTAACGATTCCATTATGTATATGTTCACAGCCGAAATCCACAGTAAAGTCTTAAGCCTTAAGAAAAAATCGACCCAGTTAAATTATCAAGAAAAAAGTAGAATCTTCATGCCGTACGAAAAGCAAAGAATGATGTTTATTCTTCGATGCTCAAATTGCTGCAATTAAATCCCAGCGATGTGATAAATTACATTTCGCAACATAATTGCCATCTTTGAATTCCTTTGAAACATTGCCCTAAATTTTGTTAATGTAAATTCATTTATGCCCAGCGTCTAAAAAAAAGGCCTTGGCAAACAGCGTAGACCCAGATGAGACGCCGAATCATGCGGCGTCTCATCAGGGTCTGCGCTGTTTGCTTAAATGAATTTCTGTAAGAACTGTTCTATATATAGAAATTAATATACAAATGTACTAGATAACCCTAAATTTGGAAATAAATTGATCTAATTTAAAAGGACGTGAGAGTCCACTAGGAATAAATGGGTTAATGAAGAGTTTGCTCACGACGAAGACGAAAGTCGTTGACATATTCGCAAAGCAAGCGAACGATTACGAAAGACGCAACTATGTCTGGCTTCGCTGTGATTTAAATTGGCCACTATTTTAGCCATGGGTTAGAAAAAAAGGCGTCTCATCAGGGTCTGCGCTATTTGCTTAAAGGAATTTCTGTAAGAAATATTCTAAATATAGAATGGCATAAATGGATGTTCTTAATTCTCGCATAACATCGCAATGACCTGATTACTGTGACCAAATCTATCTCGAACTATTAACTTTTTTTGCGGGGTGGGGGCGCAAATTAGAACGTCAATTAAGTTTTTTGTTTGATTTTCTTTCAAAAGAATGTAAATCTTTCTCACACGGGTGTTGTTTGTGTTTTGTCCGTGTGCACGATGTCCATAATAAAACATTTCTTCGTGCTCTGATGATTGGTTACTAGGTTCATATTGTACTTAGTCTCACAAAGTATACTTAGTCTCAAAGAATGTTAATGATAAAAGAAATTCATTTTTGGACCAAGGACTCGTTAGGACTGCAGTGTCAACTCAGAATAGCTCAGTATGAGTATTGGAGTTACATAAACACAGTTCAGTTTTATTCCATGACAACTTTCCAGTATCGACGGTTAACCTGTAATATCTTGTGGGAGTTCGTATCATGTATTTTAGAAGATTTTCTGGAGTTTTTACTTTGTAAGATTCAAACATTTTAACCCTTACAATGCGGGAACCGAATTTTTAAGGCCTTTGCAAACAGTTTGGATCCAGATGAGACGCCACAAAACGTGGCGTCTCATCCGGATCCAAACTGTTTGCTATTCTGATAGTATTCTTTGAAACAAATCGAAGAAAATGCGAATTTTAGAAATTCAGCAGACGACATTTTAGCAGACGACAAATTTCCCAGCATGCAAAGGGTTAACTGCAGATAATGATTACTGTCGCCTCTGATCACAACATTTACAATTCAGAAACAAGTATTGCAGCCATGGGGATTCGCCTTACTGTCAACGATTTTTAAATCATTACTAATTTACAACGCATAACATTTAAATATACATCTGTGCATAAAGAAACGTTTCAAACCGACTTTTAAAATTGCAAATAAAACCGCATAGGGAGCTGTTACGCTTTGCTTCATAGAAATTGGAAATACGATTTATCTATAGAGCAGATCTCTTTAAAGGCAATTGTATTGCTCATATATAATCTCTATATTCTATTGTCAATATAACCTGTAAGAATTTGCTGTCGCATTCTAAACGTGTTCACGCTGGGTATGCGGATACTTTGATAACAGATGGCACTTCGATACCAGATAACAACAAAAGCCACGCGCGAGAGGTAAGTTCATCTGTTTTTTTTTTAAGTTATATCATAAAGATTAGTTTTTTAGACAAGGCGCATGGTCGAGTTTATAAATGGTGTATCCTTTTCTATTGCAAAGAAAAACATCACGGACGAATGGTAGATTTTTCCCCCAAAAATAGAAAATTCGGTCGGAAAACAGCATTAACTGGATGAACAGTAAACATTTCAACAAAATAAAACTACTTATAAATATTGCAAGAAATTGTTTGATATTCCAGCATGTAGAGTAATCACACTGCTTCAAATACTGAAATTTTGATAGTATTCAATGAAATATAAACGAAGATGGAGCATGGTTAATAGGTGGTATTCGTGAAGTTGCGGATACTTTGATTCCCGATAAAGGACACTTCGGATAACAGAGACTTTCAACAAATTGGGCACTCTGATAACCGAGTTTTATCTTCTACCTGAAATGCATTTATGTATATTATGGCTATTCTTACCAAACATTTTGAAGTACGAATCAATTTGCATTGTCAAGTCCGACACATTGGGAATCTATGCATAACGTAATTAAATACACATGTAAAATATAACCAATGGCATTGTTCAAAAATCTTATTACTAATAATAAATATAATTAAAATTATAAGTGCAAATTTTAAATAAGATTTAAATGCTTATTTCTGAAGTAATATATTTCAAGTGACGACCGGAAATAATTGTCTAAATAATAAACTTGTTTTTAAATGGTAAATTGAGATTAAGAGAATTGAAAATGCAACGGATCATGTGGATCAACACGACTGTGTTCAATTGAACTTATAGCAGAACACTAGATAAGGGGAGCAATGGGGTCTTAAAGCGGCCAATACACCTCATAAAATCCTTTGTTTTTTTGGTGCTCATTAGAATCGCATCATGAAGACGATACTAATGCGTAGCAACACAATTTAAAAGAGATTGGAAAACTCCCTTTATATTGAGCTGTACACTTCCCTTTCCCTTTTATTATCATATTCCAAAGGGATAAGAACATGTTTCGGTAATTCGTTGTTAATGTACGTCATTACATACATTTTTATTGATTGCCTGCTTACTATAGCAGTATTCCACAGCGAATTCTGCATATCCGATTCACGAAATAGAGTGTGTTATATCTGGTAAAAAGTGTCCCGCTATCTGGAATCGAAGTGCCATTGTCTTTGAGAACATCGGTAAAAGAAGTGTCTATGAAAATTTGGCATCCGACTCTTAAAACATTTGAATTTCCTCAAATATGTTATTCAACTAAAATGTAACATGTTGAAACATTAATGGACATATTGATCTTTAATTTCGATTAGTTGGCACGTTCTTGATTTATTTCAAGTATTTTTATTTTGTTGAAATACGTACTGATCATCGAATTCATGACGATTATCGATGAAATTTTATCTCTTTTTTATAATCCACTGTTTTTTAAGACTTTCTTGCTCCGCAATACGAAGTACTATACCATTAATCGACAAAACAATGTTACGTGTCTGAAAACCAAATAAACAGAACATAAATTCAAAAAAGCTGAAGAACTCAACTCTCGCGCGTGGCTTTTGTTGTTACCTGGTATCGAAGTGCCAACTGATATCAAAGTATCCGCATACGCGGCGTGGTGTTGTTCTCATTTTTATCAAACAAACTCCCGACGTACTCCAATCTCTCGTTTGTTTCGACGCTTCCATTTAGTGTATTCTTGTGTGCCCATATTCGTTTGTTATACTATATGACGCACTTTGTAATACTATAGGACGCAAGGTTTCGTGGTCCCTAAAGCGGACAGTGCCGATACTGACCCGATAGCCCATTTCACAGGAGCTTTGTAAATTATCGGACATTTTCGTAAAGTCATATCACATGGAGAATTATCAGCTGATCGGCTTGACCAATCAAATGCTGGTTCCAAAATGTTTACATTATTCAAAGACTTTCTGAAAATGGCGGCGGCATCAACATCAGACGAGCGTTCCTTTATTGATTTAAAAGATGCATATTCTTCTGGAAAACTTCCACAAATGTTAAAAAAAAAATAACATTTCTACAATTATTACATATTTCCTCCAGACACATTCCGATTTTCGTTCTATTAGAGAAGTAGAGAAGCGCCAATGCGAAGGCTGGTCAGCAGCTATAACGGCCGCATTTTTCTTACTGATAGTTAATTACAAATATAACAGAATAGACAAGAAAACTCACCGACAGTAACAACTGCCTGTAATTAGGTTAACCCATTTATGCACAGCGTCTAGCAAAAAGGCATAATGCGGCGTCTCATCAGGGTCTGCGCTGTTTACTTAAAGGAATTTCTGTAAGAAATGTTCTTAATAAAGAAATAACTATTATAGACATCCCTAATTTTGGAAATAAATTGATCCAATTTAGAAGAATGGAAGAGTCCACTAGGCATAAATGGGTTAAAAACACAAGCGTTCACAAGACATGACACATAATTTAATCAAAAGTAACTCATAACTTCACCAGGAGCTACGCAGGCACTCACCGGAAGTTACGAAAGACGCACCGAAATAAGTGCAGGTACCAACCGTTAGTTAAGCTAGAAATTACAACACTTTAAACAAACCCTCACCGGAAGTTACGCGAACAGTCGTTTGTTACGCAAAAAAACAGCAGACTCCGCAACAACAAGCCGGAAGAAATCTATCACGGACGGTACACAACTACTCATTTGAAGTTATTGTCACCGCGAGTAACGCCAACATCCATAAGCAAAAATAACACTAACCTAAAATAAGCAGAAACATTGACACTAACCGGAACCAATCGGGTGTATCCGGCCGCACGCGGCGCCGACGTTTGGGTTCCGCCGCATCCGGTCTATGAGCAGCTGCAGCGCTGACGGCTGAAAGTCAACGTCTCCGTCGAGTGCGAGGATGAACGTGTGGTCGGCCACGGTCCGGATGCGCTCCTTTCCGCCGCCCATCGACAGCAGTTTATGGGCCAGGAAGTAGTACATGTACATCACCTGAAGTATGCAACAGTAAGCACAGGCTAATCAGGGACGATAATTTCCACCAAGACTGGATTTTTCGCGAAGAAGAAATTTCACTTACATGAAAGATACAATAAAAGCGGAAAGTGTAGTCCTTGATTAGCCTGTTCGAAATGCAAAGACTTATCTGGGACGACAACTCACGCAGATGCATTAAGCCCCGTTTTCATAGAGCGCTTTGACATTGAGGTGCGTACATAAATTACTTCTGTGTAATCTACCCGACTGCCCCTGTTCAGTTTACTCATTTTCTGCTTGTTATCGGTTTTGTACTATGATTTACTGTTGTGTAACCTACCTGACTCCACCTCTTCCGGTGACGTATTTTTTGCTTGTCCTTCAGGTGCGCGATCATCTGGTTACCCCCCGGAAGTCGCCATACCAAACGACCTCCGTACGGCGTGTCTATCTTGGAGGGAGGCGGGATCTTCATACCCGCAGTGTGGACGGATCTGAAACACGTGTTTATTTTGTATAATTGTAATTTTTATCGTGACACGTGTATATATTGTATAAGTTGTAATTTGAATTGTGACACGGGTATATCTTCTTTACGTTGTAATTTGTATGGTGACACGTTAATATGTTGTTAAAGTTGCAATTTATATGGTGACACGTGCATATATTGTTTAGGTTGTTACAGTGGCACGTATATATCGTTTACAAGTTGTATATAGTGACACGTGTATATCTTTTGTAAGTCCTGATTTATATTGCGACACGTGATTATCTTGTTTATGTTGTAATTGATATGGTGACACGTGTATATCCTGAATATGTTGTCATTTATAGGGTGATACGTGTACATTTGTATATCTTGTATAAGTTTAAATTGATATGGTAGCACGTGTATATTTTGTATTAATTCTAATTTATATGGCGACACGTGTGTATCTTGTTTAAGATGTAATGTATATAGTGACACTGACACGTGTGTATCTTGTTTAAGTTGTAATGTATATAGTGACACGCGTGTATCCTGATTAAGGTGTAACGTATAAAGTGACACGTGTATATCTTGTTTAAGTTGAAATTTATATGGCAACACTTTTATATCTAGGCTACGATATTATTTATATGGTGACATGTGTATATGTTGTATAAGTTATAATTTATATGGTGACACGTGTATATCTTGTATTAATTGTAATGTATATGGTGACACGCTTTGTTTTATTATTCCCGAAGAGTAAAACGCTTCATTTATTAATACATCAACAAAGATTATGAGAGAGCGAAAGTAATAAAATAAAGTTGTTTTTTAACAAGCATCATATATTATCCCATTAGGATAAACACGCTTCATTTATTATTTATTATCCCTTGATTAAAATCACTTTTCATGTAGTATGCCATTAGCAAACGGGACTAACGTTGAATTTCAAAAATAACGCTTTTAAGAATGTTCACGCGTTTCCAAAACACGAAACCCTGTTGGGAAAACTTAAATGTTCGGGCCAGTGATTTTATAATAAATAATGCGTATATTTAATGTAATGTGACTTGTCATAACGTGACTCATTCTCTTTTCATGTAAGGCAAAACGTGCATTCAAAAGTAATCGTTCCCCTAACAATCCTAATTGAACGGCGTCATATGAAAATGGGCCCTATGCCATATGCGGCCAGCGTTGCTCCAGAGCAGCCTGCGCAGTCACGCAAGGTCTCGTGGTCTCATTGGCGTACAGTGTAGCTCCTGACAAGACCAAACGAATGCGTTAATTGGTCTGGAGCTACATATGTCGAATAAGACCCATTTTCGCTTGACGCGGATCAAATAATACTGTGTACGTTTGTGCTCTCGAATATAGCCAATGCCATAGTTATGTATAGCACTGCACTTTGGTGTGATCCCAACTTCGAAAGTCAACTATTATAAATAAAAATAAGTTGCATTTATATATCATCATGATAGTTCTCCTTTTCCTTTTCCTAATTATCATCAATTTCAGCAGTTTAATGATTATCAATATTATCATCATTAGCAGCAGTACCAACATCAGCAGCAGTACCAGCATCAGTGGCATGTCACTGCATTTCAGTATTATTATAAACACAATTGCATCATACCCCTGTGATCAATATCATACTATTGTGTAATTTAAAAAGGGACGTGTTCGCAGAAGTTCAAATTATTTGAATTGTGTCATGAAAAGCCTTTAATAGCTAGATTTGAACATCGGTGCTACAGAGCTCCGGTATAAAAACAAAGGCACAATTTATAAACGAAAATCAAAGAAAAGTATCTGCTTAACGAAAATCCAGTGTATGTTGAAATTTCGTCCCTGATTAGCCTTTACGGACTGCACAGGCTAATCTTGGACGACACTGTACGAACATGCCTGGATTTCTCACAACGCACAAGTAATTAGGCTGCAAGACAATGAACAAGACAGAGTATATTTGCATATTCATGTAATTGTTAATAAACGTCAAATACCTATAAAATACATATTTTATAGGTCTTTGTAAACGTATACGTTTTTCGGATGTTTTTTATTTATTTATGTGGTACAAAGACAGTCGGTTAACCAATTAACCGCTCCAATATCGAAACAGGTTAACCGGTGAAGGATTTGCTTTGATTTGCCATCCCTAATATATACATGTAAATACATAATTAGTTTCCAAGAATGACATTGGAAGTCGCAAGGGTGTACTTTATTTCTCAGTTCTTTGAACGCGTCATATTCATACCCTAATCAGCGTCCAATGCACTTCACTAATAAAGAAAGCGAAATTTGGAAGTGCCAGGTTTAGGGTTCGACGAAATGCGTGGAGGTTGCTTGATGACTATACCGCGAGTACCGATTGTAGAAAATTGGCGCAGTTAATCAGAAACTCTGGGTAGAGTTCTATAGGCATCAATTCTGCTATGACGTCATCGATCATAGCCATAAGGTACAACACCATTGTTGCAGGCTCTACGTTTTTCAAGTGTTTGTGCAGTGGTGCGCTTAGTGGCCGAACGGTTTCTACGAACGTTTGTAGACGAGCCGGCGAGTCGGTAAAGGGGCACTCAAAAAGTGCGTGTACCACTGCGATGTGCATATGCTGGTGTGTGCACTTTGAGCATAGGACGGGTTGTTCAGGAGGTTTTTAGCAGCATAACAGAGACAGGAACTTCATGAGCGATAAGCTGTCTGGGCGGATCTTCGCGACTCTCTATATGGTAGCCGGTTCCAGGCTCTTGTGTACTTCTTTGAAAAGCGAAAAAATCTTTATGTTGTTCGAGCCTCATACGCCAGTGACTGGTTTCGTGTTGGCGGACTGCTTTTTTACAGACAGATTTCCATTTCTCTTTTGACGGGAATAAGCTGTTGGTCTTAAACGTCTTTCAGTAGTCTTCAAGGTTGTATTTTTTGCAGAATTTTCACAATATCTGGAATAGAGCCAATTTTCCGGTTTTCGCACAAGTCAAACTGACACGGTGTTAAAATGAAAAGCGTATGGCACGGTTCGCCTGTAGGAGCGTGGCATAGTGAGCCAAGGAATGCTAATTTTTGCAGGTCGATAAGCGCTTCGATGGAAGTCATTCCCGCAAGGCCGAGCACCATGTCTGAGCGCGTGAGATGGGGGAGACCTTGGGCATGTTTCAAACAAAAGTGGTGGGCTACATCGAGTTGTTGCATGTCGGCAATGGAGATACTGTTCCACAGCTCGCAGCCAAACAGCGCTTTGGGAATGACTGCGGTCTTGTACAGTTAATCGCTGTGTTTGGGTTTGCTCCGGACCTTCCGGACACTTTCTGCGAGAGGGAAAGGAACGTGCCTCTTATTGTCTGTTTCACAGCGTCAATGTCGTTAGGGTATTTTCCACTGATCGACTGTATTATACCTAACTGTTTGTAATTTGCCGCTTCATGTATTGGTGTTGAATCATATGCGATCTGGCGAGCGGGTATTGCTTTGGATCGTTTTCGGCCCATGGTAATAACGGCACATTTGGAAGCGTTGCAAGTGAAACGCCACTTGTTGGCGTATGAGTTGCACTTCTCCGCTAGTTCGTTTAGCCGCGGCGCGAAAGCGACAGGAGTACCACGTCATCAGCTTGGGTTGGGGAACATTATGACTGGTCGCCGATCTTAAAGCCGTATGGGGATGTCGTGAGTTCGTTTAGCAGGTCGTTTATGTAGACGATGTAAAAGAATGGTGCACATGTGCTGCCCTGCCGGGTGCCCTGTTGAATCGGGAAGGGTTCCGAGACAAATCCGCGTGAGAGAACGCGACTGGTGCAATTTTGGAGTGACTCAAAGATAACTCGGAGAAACTGCCCCGTGTTTATATTGCTGAAGTTGTAATTTATATGATGTAGTAGGCGATTTCTTTCATTTAGAAAAGGTGCTGATGATGGTGGTGTTTACAGTAGTTACTCGGAGCGGCTGACAAGTTTATACTAATTTTGGGTAGGGTTGTTTTCTATGATGTTCCGTTATGTTGTATAGCTCTCCTTGATTGTGTTATTTATTTTAAAAGAATTCAGCGTTAAGCTTTGAACTTGCGCGAAACAAGCTCATAACAGCATAGTCCTATATTATGTTCTTACCATTGAAGCATTTTCATAAATCTCACCTCATTGCGATTCAAGCCAATGGAACACCCGAGTCATAAATAACGTCTTAACCATTCTACGCAAATCTCACCTGATTGCGTCATCAATTGTCTTCATCAGTTGCTTGACGTAACCATTGGCGCGTGACTCGCCGTCGACGTAATCAAACGCATCATCAAAGAATATGTGAGCTGAAAACGCGCGGACACATCATTAAGCGTTACATTCACGATAGCATTGTATTTAGTGGTTCTTATCGAACTTGAAAGGAACATTTTCATCCGGATAGGAAGTATATCCGAACAGTATGTTAATCTGGATATCTGTGTTTTTGTGACAGGCGAGAGATTGCGGTCCTTTGGGAAAACTACAAAGCCTCGAAATCTTTTTTATGGAATATATCATAGATTAATAGTTCAAACTTATACGGGCCAAAAATAACTGTTTCCATGGGAAAAAAATCAATAATGGGAAAACCCTACCCTCAAATTCGTAATAGTCCGGATCACGGATACCGAAGAAGAGCTGAAGATTCCTTCGCGCGCATTGATCCGTGTCCAGCCTTTGAAAAAACAACAAAGTATAAGTTTGTCAGGACCTTTAATCAAATAGAAAATGCAATTGATGATGATTATCATTGGTCATTTTTTCTCATCATATCGGTAATATATTTCATATACATTGTTTAAGATTAAGTGCTTCTAAAACACATTTAAATGCGTGTGTATGCTATTCTTGAAATATTTCTACTTCATTAAAAACAGTGAAGCATGTCTGACCGATAAAATAACGAAAATTGAAGTGATTTTTTTATCAATGGAAAGTAGCAGTACTAACATAAATGTTTTAAGGTCGGAATGTGAGAGTAGATGACTCAGTATAGGGCGAACTTTTACGACGTCCATGAAGACATGTACCGGTGACCGATTAAGATTTATCGCCACATTAGATTGGATGGGCTATAGTTTTGCCAGAAAATAAATTTTTAGGAATGTGCACGTTTTTTAATAGAAAAATGCTATTATATTGCAACAGAAATAAATAGTGAGAATAACTATATCACTTCCCGAGTTGTTGCATGATAGGGGAAGAGAGTATGTAGGGCGTGACTTTACCTCATGTATGCCTAGTGGACTCTCCCATCCTTCTAAATTGGATCAATGTATTTCCAAAATTAGAGCATATAGTCGCCGCTTCGTCTGTCCGTGTGTGCGTCTGTCTGTCTGTCTGTCCGTCCGTGCACAATTTTTGTCCGGGCTATTTCTCAGCAACTAATGACCGGAATTCAATGGGAAGCTTCACTAGCAAGAGGAGATGTGCATATTTTCAGCGGGTTCTGGTCGGATGATTTTTCACAGAGTTAATGCCCTTTGAAATTTTGTATAAAAAAAATCTTGTCCCCCCATCTACTGTGCCCCTAAGACGTTGCCTTTTATATAAATATATAGTGCAATATTGTGACAAAAAACCTTTGGGGAGCATCACCCGTCTCCGACGGTTTCTTGTTTTCTATATTTAGACTATTTCTTACAGAAATTCCTTTAAGCAAACAACGCAGATTCTGATGAGACGCCGCTAATGCGGCGTCTCATCTGGTCTACGCTGTTTTCCAAGGTCTTTTTTCTAGACTCTAGGCATAAATGGGTTAATTGGCATAACCGATAACAACAATATATCGACCTAATACAAAATGTTACGGGATAGAAATACTAAACGCAAAATTAATATTACCTGAAGAGCGACTTGAGGATCTGTATCATCTCGTTCTCGGTCTCGTGCCACAAAGTGGCGCACAGGTAAATGAAGGGCGTGTCGTCTTCTCGCAGAGGGCTCCGGGAGTCGTCTCCGGGCCGCCACGTCTCCAAGTTGTCCGGTATCGGCAGCTCGCTCTCCTTCATCTGTGAACGGCATTCAACACAACTTTAAAATGTCCCAAGTGCGTTTGTGAAGGGTTATATTGATTATTTTTTGTAAACTTAACCCTTTGCATGCTGGGAAATTTGTCGTCTGCTAAAATGTCGTCTGCTGAATTTCTAAAATTAGCATTTTCTTCGATTTTTTTTCAAAGAATACTATCAGAATAGCAAACAGTTTGGATCCAGAAGAGACGCCACGTTCTGTGGCGTCTCATCTGGATCCAAACTGTTTGCAAAGGCCTTCAAAATTCGGTTCCCGCACTGAAAGAGTTAAATCTAAAAATAGAATAGTTAATGTATAGGATAGTGTACATAATAAATAAAATAAAAGAACGGAGGTTTGGTGTACATTCGCACAATAAAAGTAACGTTTTATGATCATATTCAACACATTTTAGATAAAACAAACAAAAGAAAATACAAACAAAATGGTCCATATTTTTTAACTCTATCATATTCATTCGTTGGACAATTTCTTATATTCTGCATTAAGTAGACCACACTATATATTCAATATTTACTGGACCATATTATATATTCTGTATTCAGTGGACCATTTAATATATTCTGCATTAAGTAGACCACACTATATATTCAATATTTACTGGACCATGTTATATATTCTGTATTCAGTGGACCATTTAATATATTCTGCATTAAGTAGACCACACTATATATTTAATATTTACTGGACCATGTTATATATTCTGTATACAGTGGACCATTTAATATATTCTGCATTAAGTAGACCACACTATATATTCAATATTTACTGGACCATGTTATATATTCTGTATTCAGTGGACCATTAAATATATTCTGCATTAAGAAGAACATTCTTCAACTTGTTCTTCGACATTGTGTTCCTGTATAGGCAGCTATAACTCCTTCATCTTTGAAATGCATTTGAGACGCGCTCTAAGAAAACAGGGATTAATACATGTGCGTAAAGTGTCGTCCCAGATTAGCATGTGCAGTGCGCACAGCCTAATCAGGGGCGACACCTTCCGGTTTTATGGTATTTTTCGTTTAAAAGAAGTTTCTTCTTCGCGAAAATCCAGTTAAGGCGGAAAGTGTCGTCCCTGATTAGCCTGTGCGGATTGCACATTCAAATCTGTGATGACACTTTGCGCACATGCATTTAACCACAATTTTGTCATAGCGTGACTCTTTTAGCGTTGTGTGCGTTACATTGATCAATATTTATTAAATGCTATATATTCTGCTAAATGTATATCATATAATAATATTACAAATAGATATACGATTTTGCACATTACTGAAAGTTTAAACACACACAAAAACAGGAAGAACAATCGTTTTATTATTCCTTTCCTTGCTATTGTTCATGACATATGAAGTTCCAATGTCGACATATTAGTTAAAAAAACATATTTGCGCACTTTTAAATAGAAAATGGAATATATGTACAAGTTATTTAAACCCATTTATGCATAGCGTCTAGTAAAAAGGCCTTGGAAAACAGCGTAGACCCAGATGAGACGCCGCATGATGTGGCGTCTCATCAGGGTCTGCGCTGTTTGCTTAAAGGAATTTCTGAAAGAAAAATTATAAATAAAGAAATAAATATACTAGACATCCCAAATTTTGGAAATAAATTGACCCAAGGATGGGAGAGTCCACTAAGCATAAATGGGTTAACGATTCTTGACGATACCTTGACGTCTATGGCCTTCGTGTCCCCCTCGTCTTTCCGTCTGTTCAGGAGCATCGACTGCTCCAACAGAACACCACAGTACATCGGCTGAACGAACATTCTTAAAAAAAAGAATCAAAGTGTGCTAACATTAACCGATTTATGCCTAGTGGACTCACCCATCCTTCTAAATTGGATTAATTTATTTCCAAAATTAGGGATGTCTAGTATATTTAGTTCTATATTTAGAATATTTCTTACAGAAATTCCTTTAAGCCAACAGCGCAGACCCAGATGAGAGGCCGCATCATGCGGCGTCTCATCTGGGTTTACGCTGTTTGCCAAGGCCTTTTTTCTAGACGCTAGGCATACATGGGTTAACTTATTTGTGCCCATCTTTGTTAATGGTCAATGCCTGTCTCTTCGGCTGTGGAACAATGTAGCGAATATTTCCTCTTTTCTATTATAGATGTTTGAACATGATTAAGTGTGTATCATAGTCCGAAAAAAAGGATATGTATATAGGTAAATACTGCAAAGGACGATGACAGACGCCCGACCCACTCATGCAGTCTTTTCTAAAATTTTGTTTATAAAGACTTTAAAACCTCAGATACTGTTATAGTCCTTATCTACAAATTCAGTTGCTATCGATATGTTCATTATTCTGTTGGTGTGCTACGTTAAATGTTCTTTCTGCGTTCCGTTGATTTATAGCTTAATGCTATGTTATCACAGCTTATAATTAGTTAGGGTGCCAATTTGTTCATTTCAGGTCGCGATATAAGATTTCTTTATAGGTAAAATCTGCGGCCGACATGATATGAGCCTTGTTCTGAGAAAACTGGACTTAATGCATGTGCGTAAAGTGTCATCCAAGATTAGCCTGTGCAGTCCGCACATGCTAATCAGGGACGACACTTTCCGCCTAAACTTGATTTTCGGTAGGGAGGGAATTCCTTGAAACTTATAATAATATAATAATAGCGTTAAGTGTCGTCCCTGATTAGCCTGTGCGGACTGCACAGGCTAATCTGGGACGGCGTTTTACGTACATGCATTAAACCCAGTTTTCTCAGAACGCGACTCATTTTACGAGCCTCCCTCTGTGCAAACGCGGCTTATTTTCTTGACACTGATTCTTTAACATAAATCCAGTTAAAGTGTCTTACCTGATAAGCCTGTGCGGACTGCCCAGACCAATCCAGGACGACACTTTTAGCACATGCATTAAACCCTTTTTCAAAGAACGATTTTTATATATAAATATATGTTTTGTATAAAGTCATCGCATATGGGAAAAAAACAGCGTAAAACCCATTAATAACACAGTGTGAAGAAAAAATATGTTCTTTTAAAGGGGCCTTTTCACAGATTTTGGCATTTTTTAACTTATTTATTAAATGCTTTATATTGATAAATGTAAACATTGGATCGTAAAAGCTCCAGTAAAAAATCAAGAACAAAATTAAAAAAAAGAAAAAGAACATTGCCCGGAGCAGGTTTCGAACCAGTGACCCCTGGAGTCCTGCCAGAGTTCTGAAGTAAAAACGCTTTGGCCTACTGAGCTATTCCGCCGAGTACACATACAAATAGATTTTTTAATAAATACAAATATGTGTGTCTTAAACGGACGAAATATGGTAAACAATGATTTCACATCTGTTTCAACAAAAGGTGTATCAGTTGTTGATTATTGTATTATACCACATGATGCCATTGAAAATTTTGTAGATTTTTCGGTTACATTGACATCAAATGTTATAAATAAATGTGGTAATATTGCTGAACTTGCACCAACATGTATACCTGATCACTCACTTTTGTCCTGGAAAATGCAATGTTATAGCTCTATACCTATATATGAACATGTTGACAATAATGTCTCAAGTTCTTATGTCAAGTTTGATAGAACTTATTTTGATGGCTCATTTTTGAGCAATACTGATATTTTATATGATGTTAATAGAACTATAGATAATTTATAACAAGGTTTTAGAACCCAATATGATATTGATAAAGCATATGACAGTTGGTGTGATATTTTAAAAATGTCTATGTACTCTAATATACCGTATAAAACTATACAGATTAAGTCTGATTCTTGTTCAAGAAAATACAAGCCAGGTAAACCTTGGTGGAATGACCAGTTAACAACTATGTGGGATAACTTGTCACAAGCTGAAAAGCGCTGGCTACGCTGTAACAGTAAAAGTGATAAAGTTTATTTTAAAGCAGAATTTGTTAAACTTCGCAAAATATTTGATACAGAGGTACAGAAGTCTAAGAGGCGTCATTGGTATAATATCCAGAATGATTTACTTAACGAGTGCAATGTGGATCAATCCAGGTTTTAGAAGTCAATTGGCAGGATCGGTATTGGACAGTCTAATACAAAGAAGATTCCTAACGAGGTTATACTAGATGACGGCTCTTTGTCTTCTGATGTAGATGTAGTCATGTCCAAATGGAAATTAGAGTTTAGCTCTTTGTTCAATAACCCTAAGTCTGATTGTAATACAGATCATAGTTTTGTTAATGTAGATGAGTCCAATCTTAGTTACAATAATGATATATCTGCTGTAGAAGTTAAGAAGGCTATTGATTGTGCTAAGAAGGGTAAAGCAAATGGTATAGATGAAATTCCTACAGAAGCGTTGCAAAATGATACATCGGTTATGTTTTTACACTCTCTGTTTAATATTTGCTTTAGTAATAGCACTGTGCCGTCTGTATGGGGAAAATGCATAATTAACCCTATTAAAAAGTCATCTTCTTTAGACCCTAGAGACCCTTTATCATATAGAGGTATATCCTTGTCCTGTTCTGCTTATAAACTGTATTGTTCTATTTTAAATGAAAGATTAAGAAAGTGGGCCGAAGATAACAATATTATTATTGATGAGCAAAATGGGTTTCGAAGAAAAAGAAGTACTATTGACCATGTTTCTACATTAACAAGTATAATTGATACTAGAAAGAAGAAAAGGCAATCTACTTTTTGTAGTTATATTGATTTTAAAAACGCTTATGATTATATAAATCGTGATATGCTCTGGAAGAAAATGTTTAATATTGGTGTAAAAGGAAAAATATTAACTGCTGTACAGTCCTTATATACATCCATATCTTCATCTGTTAGAGTTAATATGTTAAATACTGAATGGTTTCCTGTTAAATCTGGTTTAAGGCAGGGATGTATATTATCTCCTCTGTTATTTAACATGTATATCAATGATCTTGCTTTATATTTGAAAGCTTTAGATATGGGTGTAGAGTATGGGGATGAAAAACTTTGCATTCTATTGTACGCGGATGATATTGTGTTGATAGCAGAGAATGAACATGATTTACAGCTCTTGTTAAATGCATTGAATGACTGGTGTAATATTAATGATATGTACCTAAATTGTAACAAAAGTAAAATTGTGCATGTTCGACCTAAATCTGTTTGTAAAACTATAATACAGTTTACATGTGGCAATGATATACTTATGACTGTTGATCGATATCTGTATCTAGGTTTAGTTCTTCATGAACATTTGGATTATAATATTATGGCAAAGGTTGTAGCTCAGAGTGCAAGCCGTGCACTTGGTCTGTTGATTGCAAAATGCAAATCAGTTGGTGGACTTCCATTTAATGTTTTTACACACCTATACGATAGTTGCGTTTGGCCTATTATTAGTTATGGAGCTGCCATTTGGGGCTACCATTCTTATTCGTGTATCAATGCTGTTCAATATCGAGCGATGAGGTTCTTTTTGGGCGTCGGAAGATATACTCCCAACATTGCAGTCTCGGGTGATATGGGGTGGGTGCCTCCGGAAATTAGGCAATGGAAGTCCATTTCTTTGTATTGGGCACGTCTATCAACAATGCATGATTTTAGAATGAATAAGCGTGTTGCACTCTGGGCTAAGTCTTCAGCTCGAAGGTCTTGTAGAAATTGGTATTATATTGTCACTGATATGTTTAATACAAATGGATTACAACAATACATAAATATCGAGTCAGCTTTACCGAAACATGCCTTATTGAATGGAATAATGAATGTTTTATTTGATAAATTTAAGATAGACTGGTATCAATCTCTAAATAGTGTCACGGGTCCTTCCGGTCGAGGAAGAAATAAGTTGCGTACATATCGCCTATTTAAGGACGGTTTTAATACGGAATCTTATTGTCAGCTTATAATGTCTCCGTATCATCGGGCTGCATTTAGTAAATTCCGTTGTGGTGTAGCACCTCTGCGAATAGAAACCGGGCGATACGAGCGGCTGGACGTACTAGACCGGAAGTGCCCCTTTTGCGATAATGTTGAGGATGAGAGCCATGTTATTCTTGATTGTTACTTGTATCATGACTTAAGACATATGTTATTTGACAAAGCTGTAAGTGTAAATCCTAACTTTCTATCTATGTCTAAAAACGATCAGTTAGTTTTTCTCTTCACAACCCCATTAATGATAAGAAGTTGTGCCAAAACCTGTTATGATATTTTAAAACGTCGTCTTTTATATGCTTGTAAATAATGTCTTTTCGCTGTTTTTAAGTAACAATAATGTATTTTAGAGGCTTCTAAGAAGTTGTTACTAATCAGGTCATCTACGATCTGATCGGGGTGATACATGTACTCGATTTTCTAAACAATTTCTTTATTGCGCAGCAGTGCTCGTATCTGAACTCATTTTTTTTTTATTAATTATTTTTACGATGTTTAGGATTAGCAACAGCCTCTTAGGTTTATCATGTAATATAGAACTGTTTTGTACAGAGTTGGAACGCTGGTGATTTTATACATGTATATATATGGTTTTATATGATTAGAATGCAAAAGTCTCTGATATTTCTTATTTAGAAAGATTACATACAATTGTCTATTGTATATATATAAGTGAATGTTTGTATTGTTGTATTGTATGTAATTGAGACTATAATAAAGAAAATCATACATGACGTATTTTACACCTTATATAAGATATCTTCGTAGTTATACAAAATTTAACGACAAAAACAGAACTCTCCAAATTATTCAATCGTTTCGCGTTGCAACGCTTTATAATTTTTAGGTTTTATAATCGTCAAAAGATGCATACAATGGCTATATTAGAGCATGGTAAATGTCCAGTATTACTGTTTCCTCACAAATATCATAATTAAAACGAAAATTTGCGAATCTGAAACAACTTTTTTCAATTTTGTCAATTTACCAAAGCGTGAAAAGATCCCTTTAATTTTCCCTGGGAATTGCACTTGCTGTTCAAAGAAAAATGTAACGGAGATTATACAGTTAATCCAGCACACACTCAATAAACAAGAGGGCCTGAAAGGCCCAAAGTCGCTCACCTGAGATAAAAAGAAATGACCTGTTCTTTGCAGCCCATGATATCAATGGAACAAATGTTCTAACCAAGTATCATGAAGAATAAACAACAAATGGCCCCTTGGCGGCCATGTTTTTTTAACAGACCTGAACCATTTTTTAACTCTTCCAAGATATGTTCAAATTTCATGAAGATTGGAAAAAAATGTGTCTTCTAGACTGTTCACATGTTGTCACTGTATACATATAAAGAAAACTGCCCCACTCCCTGGCGGCCATGTATTTTCACTCATCATGACCATTTTCAAACTCGTCCGAGACCTCCACATAACTAATGTTTTGACAAATGTCATGGTGATTAGACAAAACATGTGACTTCTAGAGTGTTCACAAGCTTTTTTTACTATATAAATAAAGGAAAAAGACCCCCCCCCCATGGTGACCATGTTTTTTTTACCGATCCAAACCATTTTCGAACTTAACTGTCCTATCCAGGTGTGGTGGTGCGGTCTCCTTCGCTTACGCAAATGAACCGGTCACAGGACGGTTACAAGTTATGTAACTTTGTGAGCACTTATGTAATGCGGAAATATTTATTTGACGAACTCTTATTTCCGGTCAGGATGACTATACTGACTGGTTGTAATTCAATTTACTAAAGACGTTCAGTCAGGGACGCCTAAATACACTCAAAGAATTTATTTATAAGTGAAAACCATGGAAGCTTTAACAAAAATAACTAATTTTTATTCCAAGAACTCGGAAAAGGAAGAACAATGACAGAAAATTAGGAACAGGTACAAGCCAAGTATAAAGAATCTAAGTATCGTTACAAAAATGAACAACATACAGCAAATACCTTAATGAATGTAAAAAGAAGTTCAAAATATTTATATAAAAAAACTGATAGAAATATAAGTTACTGTTAGTCTAGAAAGTGCTTCAAAAATCTAGTTTACAAAATAGGTCTAATTTAATCTAAAGAACAATATTTATGGAGATAAGGAAACTTCAGTGAATCAAATGTAAAAATAAGAAAAATTTACTTAAGTTATTGAAATAGATTAGAGTCTTTCTTATTTACAAAATGCCAAATAGAAATAATCTAAATAATAAGAATAATTTAGAAAATAATGCCAAAATGTCTTGATGCTGGTGTTAAAATACAAATACAAATACAAATACAAATTTTATTTCAAGTCGGTTTGTACATAACAAGTATAACATTAGCGATGTATCGCTATTGACCGACATTAAATTAAATTAAAGATAATTTAGAGTTTAATTATTTCATAATTCCAACCTTTTTCAAAAGCTGTTTACTTTTCAAGATCAGAAGGTGTTTAAATCAGCCAAAACAGCTTATTGTATACAGTTCAGAAGAGATCAATGGCAGAGTAGTCAATTTTCCATCAGAACAGTGCATTTATCAATGATCAATATCTTCCCAAATTCCAGAGCAGGACTAAAAATAGATTACTGAACCAGGTTAAACAATGGAGATAAATACTGCATAAATACTGCAAAATTATGTACATGTTATCTTTCTTTCAGTTATCTCTTAGTTGAAAGGCTTATCATAAGTGTTAATGACTAAAACAGATATGTTAACTATGAAAACTCTGTGTTATGAAAAATTACATAATACAGTTAATGTCACATAATATTGACAAAATAAAACCAAACTTTACTACACAGGAAACCAATGTTCTGACCAAATTTCATGAAGATTGAGCAAACTAGAAAGTTAACCAGATTTTACTATAGCCATATTTAGCCATATAAGGAAAAATGTTTTTAAAGCCAAGGTTACCATTTTTGAACTCATCCAAGATATCATTGGGACAAATCATCAGAGCAAGTTTCATGAAGATCGGAAAATAAATGTGGCCTCTAGAGTGTTAACAAGGTTTTACTATAGCCATATAAGGAAAAATGCCCCGCCCCCTGGCGGCCATGTTTTTCAACATACCGACATCATTTTCGAACTCGTCTAAGATATCATTAAGATGAATCTTCTGACCAAGTTTCATGAGGATCGGACAATAAATGTGGCCTCTAGAGTGTTAACAAGATTTTACTATAGCCATTTATAGCAATATAAGGAAAAATGTCCCGCCCTTTGGCAGCCATGTTTTTCAAGCAAACGTGACCATTTTCGAACTTATCCAAGATATCAGTGAGACCAATCTTCTGACCAAATTTCATGAAGATTGGACAATAAATGTGGCCTCTAGAGAGTTAACAAATCAAATGTTGACGCCGCACAATACACGACGCACGACGGACGACGGACAAAAGGCGATCACAAAAGCTCACCATGAGCACGTTGTGCTCAGGTGAGCTAAAAACTGTGAAAATACCTGTCTTCTTGTTGCATGCGCTCCTTCGTCTGCCGCCAAATGTAAGTTGTCACCATGACAATTGTCATATATCCCATGATGCTCGCCACAATCATGGACCAATCGTAGGCGAGTCCGTCCGTCCATCTCGGAAAAGGGAGGTAACACCCGGAGGTCATGGATAGCTCCTGATAAAGTTTTTGATTTCTACTTAATTATCGCTTTTTCAACTATAATATTCCTAAATAAGTCTACTGTAACCATATTGATCGGCGTTTTAAAATGTCAGCGTTGTTTGTACCTACGGATTAGTAGTTTTTTTCCAAATTCTAATGTAATTCTTGATATGTCGCGTAACACGACAGATAAGTATCGGGCGAGCCCACATTTCGCGAAAAAATGCAAGTCGTGATAGTGTTTTCCTTTGTTTCCTCTTACGTGGCACTGTAGTGTGGCAACTTCATTTCTGAAACGCCATTATTCGGAAAGCAATTTTTTTCCTGGGTAAAATAAAGTTTTACTGTGATATGCACGTGTGTTTCGCATTTCGACAGAAGATTTGCTGTCACTTTATTGTACAATACATAAGTATACACATAGGTTTATTATTCTAACCTTCTAATGTACATCACCGTAAAAAATTCACGGAAATTCGTAAAACAATTAATAATATGTGAAAGAAAAAAGCATAAGTCTAACTCACGTCTCGCGAGAACTCGGCGGCCATTATTGTGACCGAGATGGGCGTGGCCAAAACGATAGGCAACGAGAAACTCGGGATCTGAGTGAGGATCTTGTTGGCGGCGACACAACACCTGCATTTTGAAAAAATATTATTATAAGCCTTGGCAAACAGCGTAGACCCAGATGAGACACCGCATGATGCGGCGTCTCATCAGGGTCTACGCTTTTTACTTAAAGGAATTTCTGGAAGAAAAAATTCTAAATATATAAATAGATATACAAGACATCCCTAATTTTGGAAATAAATTGATCCAATTTAGAAGGATGAGAGAGTCCACTAGGCATAAATGCGTTAAGTCTTGTTTCAAGTTAAAGATAAATATGTCCGCTCCTGAAAATTGTTAAATGTCATAATGCTTGTAAGAAAATGCATCTCGCGTGAATTCAGCCGTCGGCAGAAAACAAGGTTTTCTACAACTGGAATCCAAAACTCAACAGGAAAACAAGAAAGGTTTACAATCGTAAAAAATACGGACAGTCGGGTAAGTGAAATCCAAAGTTGTTAAGGCCTTATCTTGCAATCGGAACCTATAAACAATTACATGCTCGTACAAAAGATGACTATGTACAGAACACGGTGCATGCGATATGCTGTGTATAGGAAGAGAGAAGATTAGGGAAAGAAAGAGCTGTCCTCGTGCGAGCTTATATGAGCCGTGCTCTGTGAAAAGAGGGTTTCGGGACATTGTTAAGAAGAGTGAAACAGATATGTATGTACGTCTTTACGTGGATAGGACCTGAACTTGTTGAAGCCTCAATCAATACTTTTATGGACGTAAAAATGTGGGTGACGATTTATTAAAATGAAACTTTTTGTCACTTAGGGGTGTATGTAAATATGTTTCAATGAATAAATGATTTCAATTACATTGAAACATTCGATGACGTCGATGCGAATGTATGGCTATAAATTGGTATGCTGAGTGTAGTTTTTATTATTAACAACTGACCTTAAATTATTACAAAACTGTGAAAAGCCGTTTGTATACATGGTGATAAAAAGATATGTTCGAACTGATCACAATTGTTTGCTTGGCCAAATATTCATGAGTACCTTAGGCAAACAAATATATTTTTCGTTTCCACTAAAATCACGAAAAAACACAGATATTTCCCAATATAGAACGGTTATTCATGGACAGAAATAGTCTTAATCATATGTTCTTTTTTACAGCGAATATGATCAGAATTAGAAATAATAATTTAAAAAATGATCATGGATTACTGAAAAAAGTTTAGGGTTGGCACCGAAATTTAGTGTCGGGTAAATTAGTGGGAACCAACCGCTTTGTATGCTACTTTATTAATCTCTTGACTCTATTTATATTCATATCGATTTTGAGTACATCGATTTCCGGTTGTTGACAGGGTTTCGAGTTATTTATGATACACACAATTCAATGTGTTGATCGTCACTAACCAATCCCTCTTAAGCAGGATATAAGAAGCATCCGGTTGATGATTGATTTCAAAAAGCACTAACCATGAAAACAAATGTTTGTTCGATAAAACCCTTTCCATGTCATTGATCCATCTAATTGTTTACTAGGAGCTTCATTGATCAAATGCAAACAACGCTAAATGCATGCTTTTAGCGATATGTTATATTATGATATAACAAATATCAACACGGTAATGGATTTTTTAAGTGCGGTTATCTCTGACCGTAAATTAGGTTTGCGCATTCGGTACCCCTCGCAGCTTATCAATAATCGACTTATCCGATGTTTGACGGAAAGGGCCGATAATGTGCGATTGTTGGTTTGTGTTGTTCTGCGTTGTTTCGTTGTTGACTGAGAGTGCATGGTTGTATTGTTGTTGGTTTAAACCCATTTATGCCTAGCGGACTCTCCCATCCTTCTAAATTTGATCAATTTATTTCCAAAATTAGCGATGTCTAGTATATCTATTTCTATATTTAGAAATTCTTTTAACAAAACAGCGCAGACCCTTACGAGACGCCGCATCATGCGGCGTCTCATCTGGGTCTACGCTGTTTGCCAAGGCCTTTTTTCTAGAACGCTAGGCATAAATGGGTTAAGTATCAACACAGACTATTTCACAGCCGGCATTATGGCGGCGGGTTGGCGATCCAGTGGTTGTGATGGGCTGATTGATCACTTCGTCAAATAATGATCATAACGTGACGCCAACGCAAATAGTACATATCTTGAAAATCTATTACTGTCATCTAAAAATATGCTGCGTTATGTCCTTTTACATATATTTTGCATATTTTAACGACACGAAATAGTTGGGCTTTTTTTAAACAAATCTTCTTTGAAGTTCTTGAAAAAGAATAAGCACATATTAAAACGTTGAAGAAAAAGCATGTATGAAAGCATGACTAATTTACACTGATACTTAACTTACACATATTTCGTTATTCATATGCATTATTATTTATTAAAAATATGTCTTTTTCTGTGATTAATCAACGAATATGTTGAGTGCTTATTCTGGCCACTTTCTTATGATAGTCTTAAAGATTTTTGTTAGCATTCATGATATAAATGACTGTTATGAGACCTTTCATCTGCTGGAAAGCGATCCAAATTGTGAACATGGTTATACTCCGTTAATCGTTACTATTCCCAATTGTTTACATATGCACCATGTATTCTTGTTGACGAATTAACCGCACCGTGGTCACGTGGTGAATTCTGAACATTCTTGAGCATGTTATTTTGTATCGGTCAGGAAGCGCCAAACCGTACGGATACGCCTATAACGGCATTTCGATACGAAGTCAAGATTTTTTTCTAACTGGGGACCATACAAGTGTAATATTACAGGAAAAAATATTTTTATTGCCTTTTTGTAGTTTATGCATTACTGTCATTTCCTGTGCTTTCGCCTTTTATTTCATAGCCTCGTAACATAGTACCGGTATGTATATGACTTAACCATATGGTCTTCGATGGTATGGAACATAGCATATGCATGATCTGACCCTGCAAGTCTACGGATTTAATAGCGTAACATATTCATTTTCTAAACGAAGCAGTTCAAAGACTTTATTGAAACCATGGGCGACCACTGCCATGATATTGAATAATAGTGTCACTGTGATCAGGGACCTCTACGTTTGTATAAGTCCCAGCCGTGATATCTCATGTGAATAAAAATCAGAACAGGAAAGAGAGCTGTTATGCTATTGAGTCAATTTGAAAGTGTTATCCCAAGTGAATAAAACAATGATGATAGGTGAATCTATGCGATGTTATTGGACAAAATGCAGTCATATCAATCTCACTCACAGGCGCTCGATAGCATGTTTTTAGCTCACCTGAGCACAACGTGCTCATGGTGAGCTTTTGTGATCGCGTTTTGTCCGTCGTCCGTTGTCCGTTGTGCGTTGTGCGTTGTGCGGCGTCAACATTTGCCTTGTTAACTCTCTAGAGGGCTCATTTATTTTCCAATCTTTATGAAATTTGGTCAGAAGATTGGTCTCAACGATATCTTGGATGAGTTCGAAAATGCTTACGTTTGCTTGAAAAACATGGCTGCCAAGGGGCGGGGCATTTTTCCTTATATGACTATAGTAAAATCTTGTTAACACTCTAGAGGTCACATTTATTGTCTGATCTTAATAAAACTTGATCAGAAGATTCATCCCAATAATATCTTGGACGAGTTCGAAAATGATACCGGTTTATTGAAAAACATGGCCGCCAGGGGGCGAGGCATTTTTCCTTATATGGCTATAGTAAAACCTTGTTAACACTCTAGAGGCCACATTTATTTTCAGATCTTCATGAAACTTGCTCAGAAGATTTGTCCTAATGATATCTTGGATGAGTTCAAAAATGGTAACCTTTGCTTGAAAAAACATGGCTGCCAATGGGCGGGGCATTTTTCCCTATATGGCTATATAAAGCTATAGTAAAATCTTGTTAACACGCTATAGGCCACATTTATTGTCCAATCTTCGTGAAACTTGGTCAGAAGATTCATCCCAATAATATCTTGGACGAGTTCGAAAATGATGCCGGTTGGTTGAAAAACATGGCCACCAGGGGGAGGGGTATTTTTCCTTATATGGCTATAGTAAAACCTTGTTAACACTCTAGAGGCCACAGTTATTGTCCAATCTTCATGTTATTCATTCAGAAGATTTGTCTTATTGATATCTTGGATGAGTTTGAAAATGGTTACGTTTGCTTGAAAAACATCGCTGCCAAGAGGCGGGGCATTTTTCCTTATATGTCTATATATGACTATAGTAAAATCTTGTTAACACTCTAGAGGCCACATTTAGTCCGATCTTCATGAAACTCAGTCAGAATATTCGTCCCAATAATATCTTGGACGAGTTTAAAAATGATGCTGGTTGGTTGAAAAACATGGCCACCAAGGGGGCGGGGCATTTTTCCGTATATGGCTATAGTAAAACCTTGTTAACACTCTAGAGGTCACTTTTATTTTCCGATAATCATGAAACTTTGTCAGAAGATTAGTCCCAATGATATCTTGGATGAGTTCGAAAATGGTTTTGGTTGCTTTAAAAACATGACCACCAGGGGGCGGGGCATTTTTCCTTGTATGGCTATATATGGCTATAGTAAAACCCTGTTAACACTCTAGAGGCCACATTTATTGTCCAATCTTCATGAAATTTGGTCAGAAGATTGGTCTCAATGATATCTTGGATGAGTTTGAAAATAATTATGTTTGCTTGAAAACATGGATTCCAAGGGGCGGGGCATTTTTCCTTATATGGCTATAGTAAAATCTTGTTAACACTCTAGACGCCGTCCGATCTTCATGAAACTTGGTCAGAAGATTAATCCCGATGATATCTTGGACGAGTTCAAAAATGGTGCCTGTTGGTTTAAAAACATGGCTGCCAGGGGACGGGGCATTTTTCCTTATATGGCTATAGTAAAACCTTGTTTACACTCTAGAGGCCACAGTTATTTTCCGATCTTCATGAAACTTGCTCAGAAGATTTGTCCCAATAATATCTTGTTATCTCAAGTGAGCGACTTTGGGCCTTTCAGGCCCTCTTGTTTTTATTTATTTTTTATTTTCTTTGTTACCCGTTGTTTATTATAATGCACACACAAACCAAATCAATAAAAATCTTCCGTCAAAACGTCTTCTTAAAAAAAAGATAGTTCGACTATGTATATAGATATTGACAATATCTAAAATGTTATTGAAGCAATAAAAAATTTATTATGAGCATAGTGTAAAACGAACACAGCGATCAAATTCAAAGAAAAATAAAGGCCACTTACTTATAACACGCAAAGCTAGACACGATATTCACGGCGGCGACGAGAAGCGGCAGGTAACGCGAACATTCGCCAAACACGACGTTCTCAACTATCAACGTCTTCCCAAACGTGTCGGACTGCAGCGTTGCGTTAAGTCGTGCATCATAGAGCGTTTCTATGCAGCTGTTTCCGTCGGCACAGTCGACGCTGTATATGAGCGTTACCATGGCAATTGTGACGGCGATTTTCCACGTGTACACGATCAGATAGACCTTGGTCTTGCAGTTGTGCAGTTGGCGCTTTATTCGTTTGAGGCCGATGGAGTTCTTGTCCCCCTGCAAACAAAGTAACTTACTTTAGTTCAAATAGATTTTTTGCTTTATAATTAAAAAACAAACTCGTGCTTATATGTAAATGTTATTGCTCCGTTTCTGGAAAAAAAGGTTTACAAGTGCTGTTTGTTTTGAAGAGATTGTGAGAACATTGAGGTAAATACCATACATTTTGTGCTAATATACGACAATGTCTTTATACGCCTCGGGATACTTTGAACATTTGTCGCATCTTTGTTTGTGTTACAATGCAAACAATCAAACTCTGGAAAGTCCAATCCACCACCTCCACAACGGAACACCAATTATAAACATACAACGATCAAAGCTGGTATCGACTCCTTGGAAAGGCGATTGCATAGCAATATGCGTTAAACCGGTTTGAGGAATCGCCGAACATCTCACTAACCCCAGTACTAATGCAGAGGGGTTACTCACGTTATGATTGGAAGGAAGAAAGATGGCGACCCCCATGCCGACACAGGTATTTTTCGCCGTTTTAATCCTTTTATTATTTGTTAATGCAGCTCATTTTCCAGCCAAATCAGCAATAAAGTGATAAGCGTTTATTTCGTATTAATATTTTCTCTCTATCTCGACTTTACCTCTTCACCATTTCTTTAGTTAGCGGAACCACACAGTACCTTCTACCGCATATTAATAGCGCGTTTATTAATAGCAAGAAAAGTTTAACGTCTCATATATTAATATTTTCGCTTGGTTGTTTTAGAAATCAATCAATATTCGAACATCTTAATGACACGTATACTAAATCTATTTATAATATAATTTGTATTGTTCAGCTACCAAGAACCTTATATTTCATGCACTGCATCTACGTTAAAATTAATCCATTTATGCCTAGAGCGTCCAGAAAAAAGGTCTTGGCAAACAGCGTAGACCTGATGCGGCGTCTCATCAGGGTCTGCGCTGTTTGCTTAAAAGAATTTCTGTAAAAATTATTCTAAATATAGAAATAAATAAACTATACACCCCTAATTTTGGAAATAAATAGATCCAATTTAAAAGAATGGGAGAGTCCAGTAAGCATAAATGGGTTAAACTAACCTTTGGAACGAAATTCTCCCACCACGTGATGGACACAAAAATGGGGGCGAATATGAACAGAATGAGGAGGCCGGGGGAGTCCTTCTGCCACGCCCCTTCCATCCTATGAACGTACACAGCCCAGAACGCTATGGACAGCACGCTGGTGATCATGGCGACCAATGACAATACGCGCCGCGCGAGTTTCCATTTGGAGTTTTCCGCTTCGTTTTGTGGACTCTCTGAAATGAAATATTTTTAATATTATGGAATTATTTTCAGTGTCTTAGTGGTAAAATGTTACAGCTCAAAACTTATTCAGTCTTCTAAACCATTGGATTTTGCAACAGACGTCTTACGTTTTGTTATGAATTTAATTACGAAAGTACAAGCTATTTTTTACCGTATAAAATATATTTTTCTAACGTAATGATATAATAATGAAAACAACAATATAAAACATATGAAAAAAAATACTGACTAAACGCGAGTTACAACATCAATTCCAAATCCTACTGAAATGGGTATATTGCTTTCACAATTTATTGAAGCAACAATGTTTTAGAGATGCTTCCTAACTCTATCTTATTTCCGCATATATGTATGTATTTAAGGAAATATACACTACTAACCATGTCTTCTATGAACGCTCGAAATATTATGATACAATTGCCTGATATTTAAGGACAAATTATATCATATTTGAGAAAAAATATTTTCAATATGCACCAATGTTGACGAAATCTGGGAAAAACCAAACCCTTTACCTGGATATACGAGGTTCAGTATGGCGGGAATAAGAGCCGCACTCATGCAGAAAGCGGAACCGGAAACAGGGTCTAGATTGGGTAGCAGGCCGAACAGGAAGATACTCAGGCCGACTGAGTGCGCAGTCTCCGAAACGAGCATCTGAAGTGTTGCATTTATTTTGATTATTAGTTACAAATAGTAAGTACAAATTGTGTAATTATTTAAACCCGTCTAGTTCGAAACTCTTCATGGAACAGAAGCCAAACAGTAAAATTAAATGTTAAGTACATATTTGTCGCGTTCTGAGAAAACTGGGTATAATGCATGTGCAATACGCACAGGCTAATCAGGGACGACACTTTCCGCTTTTATGGTATTTTTCGTTTGAAGGAAGTCCCTTCTTACCGAAAATCTTGTTTAGGCGAAAAGTGTCGTCCCTGATTAGCCTGTGCGGATTGCACAGGCTAAACTTGGACGACACTTCACGCAAAGGCATTATGCCCAGTTTTCTCAGAACGCGACACATATTTTTTTTATTTTGTGTAATGTTTGTACACGACATAATTAAAATTATATCGCAATACAATTGTAGCGGTAATGGTATTTACAACATTGGACTCATTACTGATAAGTTATCGCCATTAAATGAGTCCGAAGAAGTGATCGCAAATAATGAATACTAAATCACCTCCTGCCAAAACAACAACAACAGAGATTTGACCAAAAGCGACGACATTTTTAAGAATGGTCAAATTCGGCAACAAAATTTACATTGAAAAAGAGAGTCATGATGGTCATAAAAGACTCACGTGATTGGTACAAAAATTGTCGAAGATTTGACTTGTTGACCTATTTTTTGTAATCTCAAGTTATATGATTTGACCCATTGACCTAGTTGTTGACCTAATCAAACCAAAATTAAGTATTGGCCTAAATTGTGTCGACGAGATGGCGACGTTTCATCAAAATTGAAACAAACGGTAGATTCTAGTGTTGTCCAAGATTTTATCAGGTGACCCAGTTTTAAACCCATTTGACTAAAAATCATATTACCGGTAGGCATAGAAAACCCTATTTATTTAACTCTTTCAGTGCTGGAACCGAATTTTGAAGGCCTTTGCAAACAGTTTGGATCCAGATGAGACGCCACAGAGCGTCTCATCAGGATCCAAACTGTTTGAAATTCTGATAGTATTCTTTGAAAAAAATCGAAGAAAATGCTAATTTAAGAAATTCAGCAGACGACATTTTAGCAGACGACACATTTCCCAGCATGCAAAGGGTTAAGAGTCATACAATATTGAGGCTTCTATACTATTTTTGAATATTTTACCCTGTAATAAATGTAAACCGTACTTTCTGAAAAAATAAATTTGCTAATGTATTTCTAAAATATACTTTCTGATCCTGTTATATAACGACTGAGACGTCTTGATTTTTCTTCACAGTTTAAATGTTTTATCTCAAGATTTGTCAAGGCTCTCTTGTGTTGTCCTCGTGTGACTCAAATAAGAACTTATATATGAGCCGTGAACAGAGGATTTAATGCATGTGCGTAAAGTGTCATACCATATTAGCTTGTGCAGTCCGCACAAGCTTATCAGGGACGACACATTCCGCTTTAATGTTATTTTCTGTTTAAAGAAAGTCTCTTCTGAACAAAAAATATGCTTAGGCGAAAATTGTCATCCCTGAATAGCATGTGCGGACTGCTCAGGCTAATCTGGGACGACACTTAACGCACATGCATTAAACCCCTTTTTCACAGAGCGCGGCTAATATTTTCAATACCAAGTTTATTCAAGTCTTTACCAAAACTGTGAATCCAGAGTGGTAACAAGCTAAATGTTGACGACGCACGACAAATGACGACGGGCGACTGACATTAACTGAACAAAATAGGAAACCTTGAGCACTACGATTAAAAATGGAAAAAGAAGTATACATTCACGTTTACCAAAAGCAAAGGCTTGATTTCTATCGGCCGAATTTTCTTAAAAGTAAGCCTCCACAGGCAGGAGATGATGGTGAATACGTAGGGAGCCAGGACAATCAAAACCAGGGACCAGATATACGTGATCGCAGTGTCTGAAATACAAACGACGAGGGTTATATTCGTATGACAAATAGTAGCTATTCGAAGTGTCTGAAATACAAACGACGTGGGTTATATTCGTATGACAAATAGTAGCTATTCGACGAGGATTATATTCGTATGACAAATAACAGCTCTTCTAAGTGTCTGAAATACAAATGACGACGGTTATATTCGTATGACAAATAGTAGCTATTCGAAGTGTCTGAAATACAAACGACGTGGGTTATATTCGTATGACAAATAACAGCTCTTCTAAGTGTCTGAAATACAAATGACGACGGTTATATTCGTATGACAAATAGTAGCTATTCGAAGTGTCTGAAATACAAACGACGTGGGTTATATTCGTATGACAAATAACAGCTCTTCTAAGTGTCTGAAATACAAATGACGACGGCTATATTCGTATGACAGATCACAGCTTATCGCAATATCTGAAATACAAACGACGTGGGTAATATTTGTATAACAAATCAAAGCTATTCGAAGTGTACGACGAGGGTTATATTCGTATGACAAATCATAGCTATTCGAAATGTCTGAAATACAAACGAAGACGGTTATATTCGTATGACAAATCACATCTATTCGCAGTATCTGAAATACAAATGACGTGGGTTGTATTCTTATGACAATCTAAGCTAATCGCTCTGTTTGAAATACAAGAGACGTGGGTTGTATTCTTATGACAATCTAAGCTAATCGCTCTGTTTGAAATACAAGAGACGTTGGTTGTATTCTTGTGACAATGTAAGCTAATCGCACTGTTTGAAATACAAGAGACGTGGGTTATATTCTTATGACACATTAAGCTAATCGTACTGTTTGAAATACAAGAGACGTGGGTGTATTCTAATGAAAATCTCAGCTAATCGCATTTTTGAAATACAAGAGACGTGGGTTGTACTCTTATGAAAATCTCAGCTAATCGCACTGTTTGAAATACAAGAGATGCGGCTGTAGTCCTGGCTTATTACATAGGTTTTTGTTTACTACATACAACGGTGGCTTTATGCCCATGACAAATATGAGCTCATCGCAGTGTCTTAAATACAAACAAAGATGATTGTATACCAATGACAAATCTTAACGTTTCATTCAATCGCAGTGTCTGTAATTCAAACGAATATGATTGTATTCCAAGAACAAATCTTAATGTTTCAGGTAATCGCAGTGTCTGAAAAACAAACGACGGTGTCTGAAAAACAAACGACAGTTCTGAAAAACAAACGACAGTTTTGTAATACAAACGAGATTGTTTGTAATTCAATACTAGATCTTTACGTTCAAGCAATTCGCATTGTCTGAAAAACATACGGCGGTATAGAATTACTAAAGGTTTAACAATCTTTGTTGATCATAGTTCCTGAAAATACGGTAATAAAATAAACGATTGATATTACAGCGTCATAAATACATCAGTATATTTCATGGTAGATATTTAACTATTAAAATATGTTCAGTTACGATATGATTGATTAGAGCGTTTGAAACACGAACACTTCGTAAAATTTAGTTAACCTTGGCACAGTTTTCCTGTGTATTCAGGTGTTTAAATATTTAGTTCACTTATATTTTCCAGGAACTGACTACTGACCCCCTGCAGTCAGAAGTAAGTAGGGGAAAACGGCAATGTCAATGCATTTTAGTCCATTATAAGTTAATTGTAACCATGCAGAAGAAATATTGTCATCCGCGATATTCGGTTTTGTATTGCAACGATGTACCTATTAATTAAGCTCGTCGGGCGTACACTTTTATGATATAAACAAGCGATGTGTTTATGAAACACTATGTCCCCATATATTTGACCTTTGACCTTGAAGGATGACCTTGACCTTTCACCACTCAAAATGTGCAGCTCCGCGAGATACACATGCATGCGAAATATCAAGTTGCTATCTTAAATATTGCAATAGTGTACATTAAATGAGCGATTTTGGCCCATATTTTTGACCTTTGACCTTGAAGGATGACCTTGACCTTTATTTTTCACCACTCAAAATGTGCAGCTCGATGAGATACACATGCATGCCAAATATGAAGTTGATATCTTCAATATTGCAAAAGTTATGGCAAATGTTAAAATTTGCACAAGCAAACCAATAAGCAAAGCAACAAACCAACCGACACGGCAAAACATGTTCGCCACTATAGTGGACATTCTAGTTAGCGGATCAGATAACACAGTTTGGCGCCTATCTTACCTGTGGTGTGGTAACGGAAGTACCCGTTCGCCGTTTTCAGGGTCGAGTTCTGTAAAGCGTTCGGCGGGAAGATGTTAGAGACGATCAGAAACAGCGTCCCCTTTGAGATGACGGCGGTTCCGAGGACGAAGACGAACAGGACGCCGGCAAAAATTACCTTGGTGACCTTGAAAGCCTTCTTCCAGAAGTCAAGGTCACTTGACGTCACGTTGTCATGCGATGTCTCCCGGAAGACGTCCCATTTGTTGGAGTCTCTGAAAGGCGAATTGTGAAATATAAATCATTTTTGAAATATGAATCGTTTTTGATGACGAGAAAATGATTATTGTATCGATTAACTTAGTTAAGTTATACTTTGGATTTTCATAACGAATACTGATGTAAAATAATATGCTTTTAGCGCAGGTGTCTAATACAGAGTTTTACCTTTTCCAATTAACAACACGATAGAAAGAATGCAAATGTCAAAATATCGTGTTGTCGAGTATATTTTTCATTCAAACAGTGTGCGCCTTGAAAACAACATGCCAGAAAGATATGGCATTTTTTAATTACCAAAGTATGAAAAGCATGGCACTTTTCAGTCTGATTTCTCTCATTCGAATAGCTTGAGAATTACCGTGCTTTATGCAACACATGCATTTTGTTATTAAATGATCATAACAGATTTTGGATTTTAAGGAACAAACACGTTGATAATGACGGATAATAGGAGGTCATCTGGGTCTACGCTGTTTGCCAAGGCCTTTTTTCTAGACGCTAGGCACAAATGGGTTAATGTTTTGATGAAACCAGAAAGTAGTAGGAGAGACAAGAGAGACATACGAGAAGGAAGTAGGAGAGACAAGAGAGACAAACGAGAAGGAAGTAGGAGAGACAAGAGAGACATACGAGAAGGAAGTAGGAGAGACAAGAGAGACATACGAGAAGGAAGTAGGAGAGACAAGAGAGACATACGAGAAGGAAGTAGGAGAGACAAGAGAGACATACGAGAAGGAAGTAGGAGAGACAAGAGAGACATACGAGTAAGAAGTAGGAGAGACAAGAGAGACATACGAGAAGGAAGTAGGAGAGACAAGAGAGACATACGAGAAGGAAGTAGGAGAGACAAGAGAGACAGACGAGAATGAAGTAGGAGAGACAAGAGAGACAGACGAGAATGAAGTAGGAGAGACAAGAGAGACATACGAGAAGGAAGTAGGAGAGACAAGAGAGACAAACGAGAAGGAAGTAGGAGAGACAAGAGAGATATACGAGAAGGAAGTAGGAGAGACAAGAGAGACATACGAGAAGGAAGTAGGAGAGACAAGAGAGACATACGAGAAGGAAGTAGGAGAGACAAGAGAGACATACGAGTAAGAAGTAGGAGAGACAAGAGAGACATACGAGAAGGAAGTAGGAGAGACAAGAGAGACATACGAGAAGGAAGTAGGAGAGACAAGAGAGACAGACGAGAAGGAAGTAGGAGAGACAAGAGAGACAGACGAGAATGAAGTAGGAGAGACAAGAGAGACATACGAGAAGGAAGTAGGAGAGACAAGAGAGACATACGAGAAGGAAGTAGGAGAGACAAGAGAGACATACGAGAAGGTAGGTATGAGTGAGAACATACACGTAGATGAAGGGAGTGGTGAAGTAGATACATATAGGAGCGAAATGTGTAGATGGAAAGATGTGCTGGAGAAAAGAGCTGTGCAAAAGATAAGTGACGAATAAGTGTACGGGAGATGAAAAGTATAGGAAAAGAAAATGTAGTTAAGAAAAATGTCAGGTAGAAAACGTGCGTAGAAGAAGGATAAGCTGAGGATACTGAAAATGGGTAAGTGAGCGGGACCAAGAGGAGCGTTGTTTATAGGAAGGAGGCTTTGTCAGTTTTCTATGGTAGACATCGGGCCACCACGACCTGTACCCACCGATAGTGACCTCTTAGAGCCCGGATAGTTTCATCTACTGAGCAGAGTTGAAAAGATCCGCAATAGCGAAATATGCTTCTTGAACCGCTCGTGTTCAAATCATTATACTATGTTGGCCCTTTTTTTAAGTATATGACTTTTTATAAAGTTTTGGTCAGAAAACTCAATTATAAAATTAAATTGAGGAAACGCTGTAATGTAAATATTTCGTTGACACTTGGTTAAACAATTTATGTCAATAATGTATTCAAATAAAGCCCATATTTAAGGTATGTTCTTCGTTTTATACATGTGTTGTTACATAAGCGTACGGAACGAAACTTCAGTCATTATAAATTATTACCAATCACCCATAAAGACCCCAAAAATAAAGCCCTCCATGTAAGGTAGGAAAAGATGGGACCGGCTCGCAGTAAACAAAACGCACGTGTAAGCTTAGATAACGTGCATTCTTAGTCTAGAGGTGTCGCTAAGCGGTTGCGGGTTCAAACCCACACATTTCTTTTACCTTCACACCCGACATGAGATTTATAAAATGTTATTTAATCCATACTAATATTTAAATCCAGTATCCGTATCATTGACTTTTATTATTTTATCAGGTTATTTCTGGTGAGAGTCTCTGATCGTAATGTCGTGTAAAGATGTGTTGATAATTGTTCTTGCTATTTTCATGTAGCTAATAGTTATAAGGTTTGTGAGATGCTAGTTTTTCCCCATTTTTAAATATATGAGTCATGTTCTGAGAAAAACTGGGCATAATGCATGTGCGTAAAGTGTCGTCCCAGAGTATCCTTTGCAGTCCACACAGGCTACTCAGGGACGACGCTTTCCGCCCAAATTGGATTTTTGCTAAGAAGAGACTTCATTTAACAAAAATGTCATAAAAGTGGAAAGTGTCGTCACTGATTAGCCTTTGCGAACTGCACAGGCTAATCTGGGACGACACTTTACTCACATGCATTAAGCCCAGTTTTCTCAGAACGCGACTCATATATTAGGATGAGTGAAAAGTGCCACACAAAATTATCGTATTACCGTATTTTCTTCGTCGTTTTACGTCTTTGTTTCACATCGGATGTTCCCGCGCTTGCGGAGTCACGTGATGTCTTTGAGATCGTCTGGTAAGCGCTGTCATTGGTCGAAACCGCGCTGTCACTCTCCTCACTGCTGACGTCATCATTGTCGTCACTTCCGGAGATTTTGTACTCTTCTTCTTCCGGAAATGACTCGTAAGCCTTGTTTGTGTATTGCTGAGTCATGCCTACTTTATTCTTGAAAGAAGTGGCCGCTTTGCTTATGGACTGTGATAATTCAAATGACATCTTATAATATAGGGTTATAATGTTCCTTTTTAAAACTTAAAATAAGCGTCATATTTGTATTAAATTTAACAGTTGTTCTACGGGATTTGCTAACATCCCCCATCCCCATCCCCACACCCACATACAAAATGCATTTCCTATATAATCAGCGGTGAACGCTTTGCGTAGAGTTATGAAATATTTTGTTTATATGTTGGCCACTGAGGATTTGTCGCTGACGCATTCAAAGCTTCGAATATTGACCATAGTAAACTCTTCATAAAATAGCTACAGATTTGTCGTCAAATGTTGTTTGTTATTGCTACTAAAAGTCTTTATCGTGGAATAAATAACATTGAATTAAAAAAAATCTTTTGACAATTGCAAATCGGACAGATATAGGCCAAAATAAGGGCAAATTAGACTGTTGAGGGCGACATAAACAATAAATAGAGGATATTGCGCCACGAGTGAAAATATTATTTTTCTATGATCACGAGTGAAATAACAAACGATCTTACATTAACATGAACATTTTTTTTGTTTCTTTTATGTCCCTTTTTCAAGAAAATAATTAACAGCTGTTTCCCTTTCGCTGAAAAGTTAGCCTTTCTCCCGTGGCGTGCCGCAATACATTTAAATACACAAAATGACGCCATTATACCAGCAAAATTCTCCGGTTAAATTCTTTAACATTGTAAATAAACGGTGAAAAAAAAAACATAAAATAAAAAGAAAATTTGTTGGATTCGATGGAAAATCATGTTTAATTCACTCGTGATCATAAAAAGATATATAAATCTATAATTTACTTGTCGGTCAATAAAAAGCTCTGTCGTAGGATGTATCTCTTTTAAACAGCTCGGTATTGCGCTCTCGTTAAAAAATTCATGCGAATCATAAATCCCAACATCGAAAATGATGACTTTTCGTAACAATTTGTCAAACAATTCATGCTTAAACTTTATAAGGGTTCGTCGTAGAAAAGCTCTTATTGACAAACCATCTGATTCTACGAGTACGCAGTTCTTTTTCTGACAGTAACAAAATTAACCCATTTATGCGTAGTGGACTCTCCCATCCTTCTAAATTGGATCAATTTATTTCAAAAATTATGGATGTCTAGTATATTTATTTCTGTATTTAGAATATTACTTACAGAAATTCCTTTAAGGAAACAGCGTAGACCCAGATAAGACGCCGCATAGACCCAGATGAGACGCCGCATCATGCGGCGTCTCATCTGGGTCTACGCTGTTTGCCAAGGCCTTTATTATAGACGCTATGCATAAATGGGTTAAACTTTATAAGGGTTCGTCGAAGAAAAGCTGTAATTGACAAACCATCTGATTGTATGAGTCCACAGTTCTTTTCCTAACAATAACAAATATAATTATCAATAACGAAGAAGTATGCAAGTCTATCTTATTTTTCATGTTTGACCTTTATTATGGTTCATATTGGAATCAGTCAAGTTCACACAAAACTCTTCCTGCCGCAAAACGTACCTAAAATATACCGGTATTATGTAATGTTCATTTACTACGCATATACTTGAAAATAGACGTCAACAAGACTAACAAACATAAAATTCCCGCAGAAGTGAACAAACATCTTCAGTGATTATAAAAATGGCGAGGTTGAACATTGAAAGCAGTTTACAATGCACTTGAGACTGATAAGTCGCTTTGAATTGTGATTGTCTTGAAATAATTATTGTCCGCGATTTATTGTGTATCTGTCTGTGTATGCAAACAATACCATGTTAACCCATTTATGCCTAGTGGACTCTCATCCTTCTAAATTGGATCAACTTATTTCCAAAATTAGGGATGTCTAGTAGATTTATTTCTATATTTCTTACATAAATTCCTTGAAGCAAACAGCGCAGACCCAGATGAGACGTTGCATCATGCGGCGTCTCATCTGGGTCTACGCTGTTTGCCAAGGCCTTTTTCTATACGCTAGGCATAAATGGGTTAATGTATGGAGGAGAACGCACAACTATGTTATAATGATTATTAAATGTATTAGTATAGTTATTGATAGGTAAATAATGTGTTTCCTGCAACACCATCACATTCCCTATCATAATTGTGTTATTTAAAAACAAATTTGATTTTAAGGCCATGCAAGAATTGTTACCGAGCATTAAAACCCACTGTGGAATTTCGAAACTAATCATCATCATTATAATCATCCTCATATATTTATACATTTATAATCCTTAAATCTAGAAGTTGAAACCACTTATTGACACAGGTCGCTTTTGCAATATTTTTTGCCAATCGCATGTGTAACAATCATCATGACTTTACAAAAGTTGAAAAAATGCTCATTTGATAATAATGAAAACATTCAAAATATATACAAGCCTAGTTCGGCATAATATAATACTCAAAACAATAGTAAGAATGACTTCAAAAAGACGTTTAAAGAATACTTAAGCATTTTACACATCTCTAGAAAGAATTACTTTAAACAGAAGTTTAGAAAATGTGAAAATCGTGTAAAACTCAATAAAAAAGCGATGTTACATACCATATTATCAAGCCAGGCTGACCCGCGCCATTCTGATGTGTCTTCAAAATACTCGGGTTATTTAAATGCTTCGCGTTTTTTTTAACAGCAAGAAGATCGCCTATTATTTTATACAAACACACGCTTCAAATGATTCTTTCAATGCAAGTATTTACTTCTACAAAAACCTCAACGAATGTCAGCTGACAGAATCAGAAAGGGTGGGCGAGAAATTTTAAAGAATTTCAACGCAAAGAAGGAACAATCATAAACATGACATGCTTTTATTACAATAGATGGTACCCGGGTCCTTATGATGACCCATAAATTTGTCAATATATACGAGAACTCCTGCGAAAATTAAACGCAAAAATTTACGATCACTATACGGTGTTTGTTTGGTCTACAAGATAAAAGAAACAGGTTGATAATACATTTGAGAGTCAAGTGCAATTCATAAAGTACCGACGTCCTTCGACCCAAGTCGCCACAAAAAAAGTTTCGCGCTAACATCAACTTTTTTTAAAGTAAAAATCAAAACCATCATCATCATAGAAGTGTAGCACATGTATTTATATACGTATATGTTTTCAGTCTTGTAATAAAATGTGTTGGAAAAAATAAAATAAACAGAGTCACGCTGTGATTCAACAGGGCTCAATGCTTGTGCGTATAGTGTCGCCCCAGGGCTCAATGCTTGTACGTATAGTGTCGCCCCAGATTAGCCTGTGCAGTCCGCAGATGCTTATCAGGGCAGACACTTGCACCTTGATTGGATTTTCGTTTAGAATAGACTTCCTTTCAACGAATAATTCCATAAATGCGGGATGTCGTTCCTGATAAACGTATTCGCCCCTTTTTATTCCATAAATGCGAGACTGTCGTCCCTGATAAGCGTGTTTGCCCCGTTTTATTCCATAAATGCGGGAATGTCGTCTCTGATAAGCGTGTTCGCCCCGTTTTATTGCATAAATGCGAGAACGTCGTCCTTGATAAGCGTGTTCGCCCCGTTTCATTCCATGATTGCGGGAATGTCGTCTATGATAAGCGTGTTCGCCCCGTTTTATTGCATAAATGCGGGAATGTCGTCCCTGATAAGCGTGTTTGCCCCGTTTTATTCCATAAATGCGGGAATGTCGTATCTGATAAGCGTGTCCGCCCCGTTTTATTGCATAAATGCGGGAATGTCGTCTCTGATAAGCGTGTTCGCCCCGTTTTATGCCATAAATGCGGGAATGTCGTCTATGATAAGCGTGTTCGCCCCGTTTTATTGCATAAATGCGGGAATGTCGTCTATGATAAGCGTGTTCGCCCCGTTTTATTCCATAAATGCGGGAATGTCGTCTCTGATAAGCGTGTTCGCCCCGTTTTATTGCATAAATGCGAGAACGTCGTCCTTGATAAGTGTGTTCGTCCCGTTTTATTCCATAAATGCGAGAACTTCGTCCTTGATAAGCGTGTTCGCCCCGTTTTATTCCATAAATGCGGGAAAGTCGTCTCTGATAAGCATGTTCGCCCCGTTTTATTGCATAAATGCGAGACTGTCGTCCCTGATAAGCGTGTTTGCCCCGTTTCATTCCATGATTGCGGGAATGTCGTCTCTGATTAGCGTGTTCGCCCCGTTTTATTCCATAAATGCGGGAATGTCGTCTCTGATAAGCGTGTTCGCCCCGTTTTATTGCATAAATGCGAGAACGTCGTCCTTGATAAGTGTGTTCGTCCCGTTTTATTCCATAAATGCGAGAACGTCGTCCTTGATAAGCGTGTTCGCCCCGTTTCATTCCATGATTGCGGGAATGTCGTCTCTGATAAGCGTGTTCGCCTCGTTTTATTGCATAAATGCGGGAATGCCGTCCCTGATAAGCGTGTTCGCCCCGTTTCATTCCATGATTGCGGGAATGCCATCCCTGATTAGCGTGTTCGCCCCGTTTCATTCCATGATTGCGGGAATGTCGTCTCTGATAAGCGTGTTCGCCCCGTTTTATTGCATAAATGCGGGAATGTCGTCCCTGATAAGCGTGTTCGCCTCGTTTTATTGCATAAATGCGAGAACGTCGTCCTTGATAAGCGTGTTCGCCCCGTTTTATTGCATAAATGCGGGAATGTCGTCCCTGATAAGCGTGTTCGCCCCGTTTCATTCCATGATTGCGGGAATGTCGTCCCTGATTAGCGTGTTCGCCCCGTTTTATTCCATAAATGCGGGAATGTCGTCCCTGATAAGCGTGTTCGTCCCGTTTCATTCCATGATTGCGGGAATGTCGTCCCTGATTAGCGTGTTCGCCCCGTTTTATTCCATAAATGCGAGAACGTCGTCCTTGATAAGTGTGTGCGCCCCGTTTTCTCATAGCACGGCTCGTGTGTAAACCAAATTAGCTGCGTTCTGAGAAATGGGCATAATGCATGTGCGTAAAGTGTCGGCTCAGATTAGCCTGTGCAATCTGCACAGGCTAATAAAGGACGACACTTTCCGCTTTTATTACATTTTTCGTTAACATGAAGTCTCTTCTTAGCAAAAATCCAATTTAGGCGGAAAGTGTCGTCCCTGATTATAATCTGGAACAACACTTTACGCACATGCATTATGCCCAATTTTCTCAGAACAAGGCTCAAAATAAACTGACATTCTCCAATAGAAAATAAGCACGGCATGGCTATTTTGTTGCTCATTATGCTATGATTATAGTGCATATGGCGATCGTGATAATGATGAACAAGGGCTGTTTGTAAAACATGCATGCCCCCCATATGGGCTGTCAGTTGTAGTGGCAACTGGGAGGGAGTGAGAGGGGGGTATAATGTGGTGTGTGGTAATTTATTGGATGTTTTTAAAAAAAAATTGGGGGGGGGGGGTGGGGGGGTAGGGGGTGAGAGGGGGTATAATGTGGGGTGTGGTAAGTTATAAGATGTTAAAAAAAAAATGGGGGGGTGGGGGGGGGGGGTAGGGGGTGGGGGTGAGAGGGGTAATAATGTGGGGTGGGGAAATTTATTAGATGTTTAAAAAAAATGGGGGGGTGGGGTGGGGTTAGGGGGAGTGAGAGGGGGGTATAATGTGGGGTGGGGTTATTTATTAGATGTTTAAAAAAGAAAAAAAATCGGGGGGGGGGGTGGGGGGTAGGGGGGCAGTGAGAGGTGGGTATAATGTGGTTATTTATTAGATGTTTAAAAAAATTGGGGGGGGGTGGGGGGGGGTAGGTGGGGAGAGGGGGTTATAATGTGGGGTGTGGTAATTTATTAGATGATGTTTAAAAAAATGGGGGGATGAGTTTGGGGGGGAAGGGATTCTGGTAGGGGCGTGGGGTATTGTTTGGGTGGAATCCATTGTGGTATTCAGGTAAGTGTTGTTTTGTCAAAGTAATAATAAAATGTGATCATAAAAATAACAAATGATCTCACACTGACATGATAAATATCCTCTTTTTATTAAACATGAAATTTAAAGTTATTGCATTTGTTTCCCCTGTATATAAGAAAGATATAATAGTGTATTACCTCCCCTGTCCTGCTTATATTTATATTAATCAACAAAATTAAACATTAACACAATATTTAATATACAAAATATACAAAAAATCTCATATTCCGATAATATTTTTACTGATCCACTTTATTTTACTCAAAGGATGATGTTTCATTGGACTGATAATTATAGATTTAGGATTACAGACCAGTTGCTTCAGTTATATTGTTCAGAGTTCGCCCTGTTGGCCGCGTATGCGATCTTGAGTTATCATCCAAAAACCATTTTACTATTTCGGGTCACCGTGACCTTGACCTTTAACCTAGTGACCTCAAAATCAATAGGGGTCATCTGCGAGTCATGATTAATGTACCTATGAAGTATCATGATCCTAGGCCCAAGCGTTCTTGAGTTATCCGGAAACCACCTGGTGGACGGACCGACAGACCGACCGACATGAGCAAAGCAATATACCCCCTCTTCTTAGAAGGTGGGTGTCGGGAAATCATAACGTTGACGTTTATCCGCTAACATGCACGCGACGTCATGTATACTATCGACGTCACTTCTTATTTTGTACTTATACAAGTTCGTATTAACGTTTATTAAAAGGTCGAACCTAACGCACGATTCCATAGTTTATTAACACTATACGATCATACGCAACATTTTGGTGCCGTGAATAAAAGAAAAATGCAACTTAACAAACTCATTTCGTTGCGTGCAGCTCAGCGTCGAATAATAGCGAAACAATTTGAGAAACTCGAAGAAATTTCTTCAACCTCCGAGTCGCAGAAACTACTGGACATCATTCAAGAGAAGACACATACGATCAGAGGATTGAATGAAAAGATCATCAACCATGCAGACCTCGGAGATATAGAAACTGAACTATTCGACAGTGAGGAATATTCCATTGAACTTGAAATGAAAATACACAGATATCAAGAAAAAATCAAGACATTAAATGAGACAACATTTGAACAAAGAGATGCAAATCAAAATCATTTCGCGACGGGCGATGTACGGCATTCAACGCAACCGGAAGAGGAACGTGTTCCAACCCAAACATCTAATAGAGGGAATTACGTTACTGCCTCTACGAAACTTCCGTAACTGACATTGCCTACTTTCAGTGGTAACATAAGCGAGTGGCAAACATTTTGGTACTCATTTGACTCAGCGGTGCACCAGAACCCAATACTCACGGATGTACAGAAGTTTTCGTATCTTCGATCTTTAATTGAAGGGAGCGCAGCTATGGCGATCGGTGGATTTCCGTTGACATGCAGAAACTACCAGAATGCGATCGAACTATTGCGGGAACGCTACGGGCAGACGCACAAAATCATTGATAACTTCATGACATTATTATTAGAACTTCCGCCACCCCGCAATTCCGTACATAGTCTTTGTGAATTTCATGACAAAATGGAAACCTATATCCGGGGTCTAGAGTCACTGGGACAGTCACAAGATTCGTTCGGAGATCTACTTGTTCCAATCATTATGAAGAAGCTCCCACCGGATGTGCGACGCAACCTTATCAGGAGCCACGGAGATGACAAGTGGCAGCTTCAGGAGATACGTGTGGCCATCGGGCGGGAAATCAGAATCATGGACGCCGGCTATAACAACGATCAAGAATTTCATCTCCCGACTGCCTCATTCCTCACAGCTTCAAAAAGGGAGGTAAGCCGTCCCATGAAAAGTAATGTCAAACCGCTGATATGTCCATTTTGTAGTGAATATCATCAACCCCAGGTGTGCAACAAGATTATAGACATTCACCAGAGAATTGACATTGTGAAAAGCAAACGCTTTTGTTTCAATTGCCTGAACCACCATAAAGTGTCGGACTGCAAATCTAAATTTCGATGTCGTCATTGTAAAGGTAAACATCACAGCAGCATTTGCACAAAGAAGACTACACCCGCTTCGTCCATGAACCCGGAAGCCATTCCTTTCAAGTCGGCTATGACCAACAGTGCAATCTTACACACTGCCTCCCATGATAGAACAAACGTTTTATTGAAGACTGCTGTAGCCGAAGTTCTATCCCAAAGTCATAGTTCTTCCGCCAACATTTTACTTGACGAGGGTGCACAGCGATTCTTTATTACAGAGGACCTCGCGAGGGTTCTACATCTCCCTGTTACCGGACATGATACAATTTCTCTGGCTTCGTTTGGTGGAATGTCACAAGGGGTTAGGTCCATACCTACAAGCAAGATTTACCTGAAAAGCGAGACGAGGGATTTGATAAAACTGGAAGTTCTTGTAGTGCCAACGATAGCAGTGCCATTACAGAACATACATATCTGAGAGGTCTGAAATTAGCCCATCCGCTCACAGAACACAACAACGATCTGTTTGAAATTTCGCTTCTGGTTGGTTCGGATTATTATTGGGATATAGTTGAAGACCGAGTTATCAGAGGCAACGGACCAACAGCGGTGCAATCGAAGATTGGTTATTTGATGTCGGGACCACTTCCGGTATCAGGACATCGAACCACTGACCTACACATGATGAATGTCATTAGCGCTCCACCAAGTACATTTGAAATGGAGAAGTTTTGGCAGCTTGAGTCTATGGGAATATCTTCAGAAGAGTCAACAGACGGTACTTCCGGTAACCTTCAAGAATACATGTGCAACAGCATTTCATTCGAAGATGGTCGGTATGTGGCAAAATTACCCTGGAGAGATTACCACCCAACTCTACCAACCAACTACGATATATGCAAGAGACGGACAGAGGCTACCATACGCCGATTATCTCGAGAACCGGAAGTGTTAAAGACGTATGGAGAGATAATCGCCGATCAGCTTAAAGGAGGTGTCATTGAGAAAGTAGACCAACAAGAAGACGAACACACAGTGCATTACATTCCACACCATGGAGTGAAAAAGGACTCGGTAACTACACCAATACGTATCGTATATGACTGCAGTTGTCGCCAATCTCGTGACCAACCAAGCCTCAACGACTGTCTTATGTCCGCCCCACCTGAATTGAATGACCTTACGGGGATTCTTCTACGGTTCAGGATGCACAAATATGCGGTAGCCACTGATATCGAGAAGGCGTTTTTACAAATTGGTCTTCATGAATCTGACAGAGACGCCACGCGCTTCCTGTGGTTGAGTGACCCGAGTGACCCGTGCAGTCCACTGACCACATATAGATTCAGGACTATTCTATTTGGTGCAACATGCTCGCCATTCATTTTAGGTGCCACAATTCGCAAGCATCTTGAACTAAACAGTAGTGAATGGGTGCCCGATTATTTGAAAAGAGATTTGTACGTTGACAACGTGTTATCAAGTTTCTCTAATGAACAAGATCTACTTCAGTTTTATTTAACTTCGAGAAAACTGATGTCAGCGGCAGGTTTCAATCTACGTGCTTGGAACTCAAATAGTGAACAACTTGCTAGACACGGACACTTGCACACAAATTCTTGGAATGCACTGGATTTGTAAAGAAGATACATTGACGTTTGCGGAAAGACAGATAGAAACAAAAGGTGTGATTACCAAACGTGCAATTTTACAACAAATCTCACGAGTATTTGATCCGCTAGGATTACTGAGTCCTATTACAGTAAGGGCGAAGATTATTCTTCAAGAATTGTGGCAACAGAAATTCGATTGGGACAGCCCATTACCAATGGATGTACAAGAAAAATGGCGTAATGTTGCGTCGGACCTGAATTCTTCAGTCAAAATCAATTTCCGACGTAGCTACTTCCATGACAACCATGACGTCATTGCTGAAACAAAACTTCACGTATTCTGTGATGCCAGCATGTCGTCATACGGCGCGGTAGCATACATTTCCAGGGGTTTCGAGAACACGCTGATGATGTCAAAAAATCGCGTCGCTCCGTTGAAAAAGTTAACCATACCGAGATTGGAGTTAATGGCGGCAGTGACAGGTGCCCGTCTGTGCCAACATATCATACAACAGACAGGCCTCTCCGATGTGTGCCTGTGGTCTGATAGCCAGATCGTTTTGCACTGGCTAGTATCAAAGAAAACGCTACCACGATTTGTTCAGAACAGACTGACAGAAATACTAAGTTTGACTCAGAACCGGAAGTGGAGGTTTTGCCCGACTCATGAAAATCCCGCCGATCTATTGACACGAGGGTTGTCAGCATCACAACTCCAATTGAGTGAACTGTGGTTCAAAGGACCGACGTGGATTTCTACACCCGATGCTTGGCCGGAGTGGCAACCGACGAGTGACATGGTTACTGTTGCAACAGTAACGGCAACAAATAATTCGCAAGAATTTATTGACGTGAAAAGATTCAGTTCGTTTCAGAAACTGATCAGAGTGACTGCCTATGTTCTGCGATTTATTCATTATTGTCGCAATGGACGAAAACCAGCAGGCATAAAGCTAACCATTCAAGAAATGACAGAAGCTGAAACAGCATGCATTCGAACCTGCCAGATGACATAATATCCTGAAGAAATCCAGTGTTTAAAAGATAACAAGAAGGTATCGCCGCTTGTTACACAGCTTAAGCTTTTCATAAAGGACAATGTGATTCGTTGTGGTGGACGCATTCATAATGCAGCCTTAGAAGAAGAGACGAAACATCCGATTTTGCTGTCGGCAAAGCATGCATTCACGCACCTGGTAGCCAAGGACGCCCATGAGAGGTTACACCATGCCGGACCCAGCTCAACTATAACACTTTTGAGAGGAAAATACTGGATACCAGCTATACGTCCATGCGTTCGTTCGATATTACGAAAGTGCGTGATCTGCAAAAAGGTTTCTGGTAGACCATACAAAGCACCAGACCCTCCTCCGTTACCAAAGACAAGAGTGTCAGACGTAGCCCCGTTCACGTATACAGGTGTTGACTATTCCGGAGCTCTTAGTGTGCGTGACACTAACGGAAACGACATGAAAACATTCATATGTCTGTTTACCTGCGCCAGTACGAGAGCCGTTCACTTGGAACTGGTAACAGATCTGTCGGCGGAGTCATTCCTGTTTGCATTTAGGCGCTTCTGTAGTCGCAAATCAACACCAAAAATTATGATGTCTGATAACGGCACGACATTCACGGCTGCTGCTAGACATTTGAATAATTTGTGTGAATCTGCGGTTGTGCGTGACGAATTCAACAACCGATTAATCGATTGGAAATTCATCCCTACAAGAGCCCCTTGGTTTGGGGGTTGGTGGGAAAGAATGATCGGTCTCACCAAAAATGTATTGAATAAGGTACTTGGTAAAGCGTACGTGACATATGAAACACTACAGACTATTGTCACTGAAGCAGAAGCCGTTATCAACGACAGACCCCTTACTTACGTCACTTCCGGCGAGCTAGGACAGCCGGAAACACTGACGCCTGCCCATCTTCTATATGGAAGACGAATAACGTCACTTCCTGTCGAGCCTGCGACATTGCCAGCAGATTATTGCATCAATCGTTCGTCGCTTGTGAAGCAAGGTACTCGACGAGTGCAACTCATACAGAACTTCCGCCAAAGATGGCGACGTGAATACCTGACGGCACTCAGAGAAAGAAGTCAAGTACGGGGAAATAACCAGACGATATCAGTAGGCGACGTCGTACAGATTCAAGATGACTGCCCGAGGACGCAGTGGCGCTTGGCCGTTGTGGAGGAACTCGTGCCGGGAAATGACGGATTCGTTCGTTCGGCGAAAGTTCAAACAAAAAATGGACTCACTCATCGACCAATTGTGAATCTTTATCCAATTGAAGAATGTAAAAACAATATCTAGAGACTGTTTATATAATGTGATAATAGAGACTTTATGTGATTATTGTGATAAGCAGAGACTTACGTTAATTTAATAATACTTGTTAAAATAATTTCATGTTATATTTTACTGTTGTTAGAATTTATATCATTTCGAGGCCCGGAATATGTCGGGAATTCATAACGTTGACGTTTATCCGCTAACATGCACGCGACGTCATGTATACTATCGACGTCACTTCTTATGTTGTACATATACAAGTTCGTATTAACGTTTATTAAAAGGTCGAACCTAACGCACGATTCCATAGTTTATTAACACTATACGATCATACGCAACAGGGGGCATAAAAATACTATGGGAGTGATCATGAAAATGAGTTTGTTGACGGTGTACCACTGAAACACGCTTTTGGTTTATAATTCGTAACAACAAATATCGAACACATTAATGTATCAAATACCAAAGTTGGCACCAAAGCGCAATGACAGAATCTCGAAGTCATTTGTGACAGATATACGATCGCTCTTTAGCAGTCAAAATTATCTATCTGGATCAATTTCTGTCACGTCTTAAAAAGTTCTAACTTTTCTAAACTCGTCTCAATTGAATGTTTCACTACATGTATGGATTCATGAATCCACTCTGAATGACATTTCGGTTATATTACAAAAAACATATAAACATATGAGGCGTGCACTGTAAGAAGGGGTTTATATGCATGTGCAGTCCTCATAGGCTAATCAGGGACGACACTTTCCGCTTTTATGATATTTTTAATTTTAAGAGTCTCTTCTCTTCTTAGTAAAAATCAAGTTTAGGCGGAAAGTGTCGTCCCTGATTAGCCTGTGTAGCCTGTACGACACTTTCACACATGCATTAAACCCCCTTTTCACAGAGCGTACATCAATGTAGAGTACCATAAATCAAAATCTTAATTATACACCTTTTACTTTTTTATTACAGCATAAGAAATGTGAATACTGAAAAGATTCAGCATCAATAACATCAGATCAATATTAACAATTTTGCTGTTTGAGAAATGTTTTGTGTGCTTTCTCTCTTCAACTAATTACAACAGCAATAGAAAAAACACAAAAAGATACTTTTCTTTTTTGTTATGCATGATATATGGTTTTGAAGAATTATACTTGTTTAAAGTACAATTAATGAACAAACTAACAAAAATATATGACCATGTGGTTTGTTACATTGTACTGATATGTTAATAGAATCTCTTCACATATGCGTTCCTTGAAATAACCTTTTTGAAAAAATAAACATCTTTAATTTAAAGGGGCCTTTTCACAGATTTTGGCATTTTTTTAACTTATTCATTAGATGCTTTATATTGATAAATGTAAACATTGGATCGTAAAAGCTCCAGTAAAAAATCAAGAAAAAAATTAAAAAAAGGAAAAGAACATTGCCCGGAGCAGGTTTCGAACCAGTGACCCCTGGAGTCCTGCCAGAGTCCTGAAGTAAAAACGCTTTAGCCTACTGAGCTATTCCGCCGAGTACACATTCTTGACGTATTTTATACCTTATATAAGCAATCTTCGTAGTTTGACAAAATTTAACGACAAAAACAGAACTCTCCAAATTATTCAATCGTTTCGCGTTGCAACGCTTTATAATTTTTAGGTTTTAAAATCGTCAAAAGATGCATATAATGGCTGTATTAGAGCATGGTTAATGTTCAGTATTACTGTTTCCTCACAAATATCATATCTAAAACGAAAACTTACGAATCTGAAACAACTTTTTTCAATTTTGTCAATTTACCAAAGCGTGAAAAGATCCCTTTAACAATATGGTATAAAATTTACGAAATTGTAAAGAACATAGGTATATGATTTCTCTCAGTCACAAGAGACTTCAAGATGACCTGAATGGACAGCACAGGCTTATCTGGGGTGACACATGCATTCAGCCCTATTTTCCCAGATTGTGACTCATTTATATAAAGAACCACAAACATTGCCCCATTAGAATTCCTCATTCTCCTCGTTAACATACAAGTCCTGATTTCTGCGTTTAAACTTCTTTGCTGCCGGACTCTTCACCTCCATTTTTTGCATCTCAGTTCTTTTCCCCGAACCCCTGTCCCCCACACCATCATCTGAATGAAACCTCTCCTCCATTTTCACGATCGGGCTTGACTGAACGCATGGTTTTTGAAGATCAAAGTCCCGCTGTAATTCCGGAACGCAGTCTATTTCCTTCTGGTTTTTCTTCTGAGCTGCTACGATTTCTTGGAGTTCTGGGTCCTCGCATTCTACCGATACTTCAATCACTTCACTTTCCCCACTGTTGTTTACTGCATCTTTCTGTGCTCGAAGCATTTCTCGCAATTCTGGATCATCGTCACTGATTTCTAGAGACTGACAATCCAAGCTACTAGAACTGTTCTTGCTCAAATTACCGTCAACTGCTTCGGAATCTGTTTTTGACTTCTTTGGTGAAAGCTGCTCGATTGACGAGTTGTGTTCTTTCTGCGCTGCAATGATCGCTGCAAACTCATTTTCGTCTTCATCATGAATTTCCTGCGTATCATTAAGGTTGTCACTTGACTTACATTTTTCCAATTTCTCTGACAAACTCAATCTCTTTCTGGAGAGTAAAGGCGACATGCTTTCATTTGCGATACTAGTATTTTCATTATAGTATCCAGCTGTCACAGCAGTTATCTGTTTAACGCCATCATCATCATCATCATCATCTTCATCATCAATTTTAATCTCATCAGCATTCCCCAATGAAGCAATGCTATCGTTTGCCTGCCCTATGGACAAGCAACTCTCGTTGCTTGCTGACAAAATGCTGAAACTCTGATCTGTAAAACTCTGCTCACTGCCAGACAATGAAATAAAACTTGGCTCGCTTTCATAATCTTCGTCGACATCGTCTGTGCCATCACTCTCTGCAGCGTTGTCAACGCCATCAGCGTCTTCGGGAAGATTAAGTGTCGAATCCTTCCCCAGAAAAACAGCGTTGGGATCTGTGAGATCCAACATGCTGCACAACAGAGTTGTCTGGGGATTTATCTGTGTCTGGGGCGGTGGCATCTGGTTTTGCTTTTTCGACTTTTCTGGGTCAAAAACTGGGACTGTTTGTGCAAAGTTATCTGGAATATCCAGATTACCTCCAAAGTCGTCCATTACGTTCTGAAGCTCCTTTGGAGTGGGTGAGAAATCTTTCCTGTAAAAACAAACGTTTGATAATAATTTTTGATTTCATGAAATAAGAAGTTTGACCAAACCAGCCTTAAAAATGATATAATTACTAAAGACAATTCCTTAAATTTCCAAGCCTTTCTATACAAAACTGAGAATCTAAGCAAGCCTGGCCCAAAATTTACCAAGGCAGGGTTTGTCAGTTTACATATACTATGATTTCGCGAGTTTAAACTTGACTTTATAAACATTTTATTCACTAGTAACCAATTGTATAAGTATGGATAACTTAAGTGAATCCAAAAGATAACCTTATTCAAATAAAGATATCCGAAGTCAAATACCTTGGCTTAATCTTATCCAATACTAAACCAAAACCTGCACCTGTTGGGATATATATAATATTATACAATTGCTTACCAAAACATATATCCAAAAACAAATTTTTAAAGGAAATGTAGTAGATATTAGATAGCAGGTAATGTATTTATGACATTAAAATTGAAGATAACCAAAAGTTATCTGTTAGATAAGAGTTATTCAGATATATACAATTTACCGGAATTTTAATTTATGACTCTAAAACTAGTCTACTGACCTTTCACCTGGAAGTGAACCAGGATAGCTGGGATTGCGGGATATATTCAGCAGATGATTGGTCAGCTTCAAAATGGCTAACCACTCAGCATCGAGCTGTAATTTCATTGGCTTAGAGGCATCATGAGGAACATCAACAACCTGAAAATGAAAGTGTTAAGTATTTGTGACGTCAACGCCACTTGCCACAATTATGTATGTTTTACGTTGACGTCATCATCATTATTGTTGTTTACTGTTATCAGACGTTATTAAAGGATTGAACCAAACAGACGTGTTGTAGTTCATAAGCGAAGTACCACAACCACAATAACAGAAAGATGAAACAACATCATAGATTGGATTTTAATTAAATTTAATTTTCTAAGAGACTACAAATGCGTCAAAATACGTTTCTAAGAGGTAAAATACATATCTAAGTGGTAAAATACGTATCTTAGTGGTAAAATATGTATCTAAGTGGTAAAATATGTATCTAAGTGGTAAAATACGTATCCAAGTGGTAAAATAGGTATTGTAGTGGTAAAATAGGTATCTAAGTGGTAAAATACGTATCCAAGTGGTAAAATAGGTATCTTACTGGTAAAATATGTATCTAAGTGGTAAAATATGAATCTAAGTGGTAAAATAGGTATTGTAGTGGTAAAATATGTATCTAAGTGGTAAAATACGTATCCAAGTGGTAAAATAGGTATCTTAGTGGTAAAATATGTATCTAAGTGGTAAAATATGTATCTAAGCGGTAAAATAGGTACTGTAGTGGTAAAATAGGTATCTAAGTGGTAAAATACGTATCCAAGTGGTAAAATAGGTAGCTTAGTGGTAAAATATGCGTCTAAGTGGTAAAATATGTATCTAAGCGGTAAAATAGGTATTGTAGTGGTAAAATAGGTATCTAAGTGGTAAAATACGTATCCAAGTGGTAAAATAGGTATCTTAGTGGTAAAATATGTATCTAAGTGGTAAAATATGTATCCAAGTGGTAAAATATGTATCTTAGTGGTGAAGGGTTAAGGTAGAATCTTATTGTATCACGTAAAAAATGTCCTTAATGCAGAATACAGCAATACAGATAGGATTCAGTGGATATGGTGTCTGACTTGTGCCCAGGACTGTATTTCACAGAGAGGATTCAGTGGATATGGTGTCTGACTTGTGCCCAGGACTGTATTTCACAGAGAGGATTCAGGTGATATGGTGTCTGACTTGTGCCCAGGACTGTATTTCACAGAGAGGATTCAGTGGATATGGTGTCTGACTTGTGCCCAGGACTGTATTTCACAGAGAGGATTCAGTGGATATGGTGTCTGACTTGTGCCCAGGACTGTATTCAGTGAATATGGTGTCTGACTTGTGCCCAGGACTGTATTTTGGAAAGGTTATTTTTGTGTTTGCTTTAATAAATTTAGCAGCGTTATGTGAAAACTGGGCTTAACGCATGTGCCTAAAAGTGTCGTCCCAGATTAGCCTCTGCAGTTTACACAGGCTAATCAGGGACGACACTTTCCCCTGTTATGACATTTTTCATTAAAATGAAGTCTTTTCTTAGCAAAAATCCAATTTAGGCGGAAAGTGTTGTCCCTGATTAGCCTGTGCATAGTGCACAGCCTAATCTGGGACGACAATTTACGCACATGCATTATGTCCAGTTTTCTCAGAACGCGACTCAATTGTTTCTATGTAATTATTAAATGCAGTCAAAAGGAAAAATTACCTGCAAAAACTGCCTCCTGGGTAAACATTTGTCCAAAGACAAAAATTTGGTTATTTTGACATCTGGAGGGTTCTGAAAAAGTGTATATAAAATAAATTGAAGGTTAACAAGTTACAATAATGACTTTAACCCTTTCTCAGTCAGAAGCAAAGTGAAAATGGATATGTGCAAACAGCATAAATCCAGAATAGACTGCTAGAAACTCCCGGTTTAAAATAAACTCAACTAAAATGACCATTACCGAGTGTTTCACAACAGCAGGAAATTTCACATGGAGGTGAGCTGAGAACCAGTAAGCTGGCTGCAGTAGGTACAACAGATCTGCGGCCGCTGGATTGCCCAGTCTGTCCTGTTCTATCTCCTCCTGTAGGAACTTCTTACGCTTGAGTAGCCTGTGAGTGTCCCCGTACTTGTGAACACCCTTGGGCCAGTCGTGGGAGAGGAAGATGTCTATGGGCTGCTTCACCTGAAGGGAGATAACAACGTATGAAATAATGTTGATAACAATGTATGAAATCATGTCAATTACATCGTATGAAATTGGTGGATATACTTAGGAAAGTTGGGCAAAAGAAAGATGTCTATTGATTGATAACAAGAGTGCCCAACTGTCACAGGATTACCAAGAGTTCACATGAAAACAGAAATGATGCAGAGCTTAAAATAAAATTTGGGATTTGTTTTTACATTTGATGCACAGTGTTTCATTTAAATGGCAATATTATTGTCTATAACAAATGAATCTGGGATTTATGAATGAATTTTATATATTAAAATAATGTGCACATAACGCTCTGAAAGAAATACAATTCAAGCATAAAAAACTATCAAATGACATGATTGATTACAAATTGGCACAAAATTATACAAGAGTGCCAAACTGCCCGTTTGGAGGTTTTAAACAACTTGATAACTTTACCATTTGAGTGGCAAAATGATATATTTTTGAAAATTACACAACACATAACTTTACTATTTGAGTGAAACCATGCTTAATCCTTGAAATGCACTAGTGACCCTGTGACCTAGTTTTTGACCCGGCACGACCCATATTTGAAATTGACCAAGATATCATTTAGACACAACTTCTGACCAAATTTGGTGATCGGATGAAAACTACTTTAATTAGAGAGCGGACACCATGCTAAATGCTTGAAATGCACTAAGTAACCTCGTGACCTAGTTTTAGAACCAGCATAACCCATATTTAAACTTGACCTAGATATCATCTAGACACAACCTCTGACCAAATTTGGAGAAGATCGGATAAATAATACTTCAATTAGAGAGCGGACACTATTCTTAATCCTTGAAATGCACCAAGTGACCCTGTAACCTTCAATTAGAGAGCGGACACCATGCTTAATGCTTGAAATGCACTAAGTGACCTCGTGACCTAGTTTTTGACCCAGCATGACCCATTTTTGAAAATTGACCTAGATATCATTTAGACACAACTTTTGACCAAATTTGGTAAAGATCGGATGAAAACTACTTCAATTAGAGAGCGGACACCATGCTAAATCCTTGAAATGCACCAAGTGACCCTGTTACCTAGTTTTTGACCCGGCATGACCCGTATTCCAACTTGACCTAGATATTGTCTAGATACAACTTCTGACCAAGTTTGGTGAAGATCGGAAGAATCTTTTCTGAACAAGGGCTGTTTGTAAAACATGCATGCCCCCCATATGGGCTCTCAGTTGTAGTGGCAGCCATAGTGTGAATATGTTTTTTGTCACTGTGACCTTGATCTTTGACCTAATGTAATTTATCATCCGGAAACCATTGTACTATTTCGAGTCACTGTGACATTGACCTTTGACCTAGTGACCTGAAAATGAATGGGGGTCATCTGCCAGTCATGATCAATGTACCTATGTAGTTTCATGATTCTAGGCATAAGCATTCTTGAGTTATCATCCGGAAACCATTTTACTATTTCGAGTCACTGTGACCTTAACCTTTGACCTTGTGACCTAACAAGAGCTGTCAGAGGACAGCGCGCTCGACTATTCCAGTGCTTGACAGTATAACATAAGCCATCATGGGGAAATTGTTCATATTCAATAATTCATTAGACAATCTTTCAAAAATAAAAAAAGGAAAAAAAAAATTGGTGTGGGGGGGGGGGGGTAAGGGGGATATAATGTGGGGTGTGGTAATTTATTAGATGTTTACAAAAAATGAGGGGGGGGGTAGGTGGGGTAGGGGAGTAAGAGGGGGGTATAATGTGAGGTGTGGTAATTTATTAGATGTTTAAAAAATAAATTGGGGGGGGGGGGGTGGGGGGTGGGGGGTGTTAGTGGGTGGTGGGGGTGAGAGGGGGGTATAATGTGGGGTGGGGTAATTAATTAGATGTTAAAAAAAAAAAATCGGGGGGTGGGGGGGGGTAGAGGATGAGAGGGGGGTATTAATGTGGGGTGTGGTAATTTATTAGATGTTAAAAAAAATTATGTTTTTTTCCTTTTTTTGGGGGGGAGGGGTGGGGGGTTAGGGGGGTGGGGTGGTAAGGGGGGGAGTGAGAGGGGGGTATAATGTGGGGTGTGGTAATTTATTAGATGTTTAAACAAAATATTTATTTTTTTTGGTGGGGGGGGGGGGGGGGTTGGGGGGAGTAGGGGTGGGTGATAGGGGGGTATAATGTGGGGTGTGGTAATTTATTAGATGTTTAAAAAAAATATTTTTGTGTTAAGCCCAGTTTTCACAAAGGGAGGCTAAAATATTAAAACGGATCAAATGAGCCTTGTTCTGAGAAAACTGGGCTTAATTCATGTGCGTAAAAGTGTGGTCCCAGATTAGCCTGTGCACTACGCACCGGCTAATCAGGGACAACACTCTCCGCCTTAACTTGATTTTCGGTAAGGAGGGACTTCCTTGAAACTTAAAATACCATTAAAACTGAAAGTGTCATCCCTGATTAGCCTGTGCGGACTGCACAGGCTAATCTGGGACAACACTTTACGCACATGAATTAAGTCTAGTTTTCTCAGAACAAGACACAAATTTCATCGCCACAAAACAAATGTTCGGAAAGCAGCCTCCATTTAACAGTGATGCTCAAATCTGTGTGCTTAAATATTAAACCATTCACTTTGCTAGGAGATATGGAAGTAAAACTACATAATCAAAGGAGTTAACCTGTTTTAGCCGGTATACATCCACGTTCCTCACGTGGTACGCAGAACGTTTGGAGTCCTCGGAGTAGGGAGGGTGCTCAAAATGGCCTGTGAACACACAAATATAGAGGATATTTGTTGGATTTGGAGGAATATCAATCTAAATTCACGAGTGATTATACAAACTATATTTTTTCTATGATCATGAGTAAATAAAAATCGATATTCCACCAAATCAAACACATTTTTAACCAGATTTTCCGAAGGAAAATACTGGTTATTAGCTTGGCGAATGCGGGCGGGCTGGCTGGCTGGCGGGCGGGCGGGCGGAACAAGCTTGTCCGGGCCATAACTATGTCGTTCATTGTCAGATTTTAAAATCATTTGGCACATTTGTTCACCATCATTGGACGGTGTGTCGCGCGAAATAATTACGTCGATATCTCCAAGGTCAAGGTCACACTTTGAGTTCAAAGGTCAAAAATGGCCATAAATGAGCTTGTCCTGGCCATAACTATGTCATTCATTGTGAGATTTTAAAATCATTTGGCACATTTGTTCACCATCATGGGACGGTGTGTCGCACGAAAGAATCAGGTCAATATCTCCAATGTCAAGGTCGCCACGACTAAAAATAGATTTTTTTAAAAAACAAACTTGCAAAGGGGGTTAATTTTGTTTGTTCATTTCAAAAGTTCAGTTTGAGTTTTCTCCCTTTATCAGATTTTTTTTTCACCATGAAAACCTGGTTTTGTGACAATTTTGTCCCTTGTCTTTCTTACTTTATGCTTAAAAATGATTTTGGTGTGTATTTTTGCTGAAATAATGACATTGTAACTTATGAAAACAACGTCATTTTACAGTATATCAGTGAAAATTATCAACTGTAAATATTCACTGTTTGAAACAATGAATCAGTTTTAATTCACTGAAATTTCTCTATAAACCACTGGAAAGCATACAAATAAATAATTTTCACAAACATTTTCAGGTCATTAAGTAAAGATCAGATGAAAAGAGACAAAGTTGTCTACAGACTGACACGCATAAGAAACTAAGATCCTGACAACTGCAAAAGACTTTACAGCCAGGAAAATACGATTTATAAAGTGGTTTTATGTTTGTTTTACCTCTGAAGTAATAATGATTTTTATGAAGTACAGTAATTTGAAAAGTAAAAAAAATGGCTGGGCTGTGGGTTCCCTACAATTCTGTGACATAGTTTAGCAATCACATTCCCTTTTCTACATTGTGATGATCTTTCAATAAGTGAAATGACTATTTTGTAACTGAAAGAGACAAAGTTTGCCACTAACTTAACTGACATGTTTTTCCATTAACTCAATTAACAAGGTTTGCCATTAAGGCCTAAACAAAAATTATGTTTGTTTCCACTGACATGGCCTAAAAAATTAGGTAGGAAGGTAGGCAAATATTTTATTTTTTTTTATTTTATTTTTTTTATAGAAAATGTCGTATATGGTGCATCTTCTTCTCATTTTTTTGTGTACAACTGTATGTACAATAAATTTGATGATATATGTAATGCTGTATGGCTTTATTTAAATGCTTTTATGAAATAAAAACTAGCCGTTCATTAATCTTGCATTTGTTGCTTTCCTTATTTCCGAGTTTTATGTTGACTTCTGGCAACTGCTTGAATAGTCCATTTTATTACCAATAAAATGCATAACTAAAGTCGCAGCAAGCTTGACCCTCAGTGTCTATAGGGATTCAGTGTTGTTATACTTTCTGTTCCTTTGGGATCATGGAGTGGATACTATATTATATATAATTTTATAATATATTAAATAGCCCAAAAGCCGTGCTAGGGGGGCGCGAGAGGTGTTGCATGTAACATTATCACCATGAACAGACCCAATCAAACTGGGTGTGCTTTTATATTTCTTGGATGCATTTTATGTTTCCAAAGGACCACATTTTTATATTATATTATGTACTGGTGTCGTGGGGTCTATCTACCATGGCTAGGCTTTCCCAAAATTTCTTTGAGTCAACCAGTTTTTTGTTTTTCAATGCGCGAAAACTGGTTTTGAAATAAATATATATACATGTACTATCAACTTGTTAATATTTCTTTTAATGACAACAAGGGCATATCACATATCATAATGTAACATACAGTTTTCAATATAGAAATAATTAGTATGGTACTTGTCAAGGTACAAACATAAGTTATTTTATAGATGTACATTTAATAGGGGTGTCGATTGTTCCAAATTTGAAATCCTGAAAATTAGGCTGGTGGGCTTGGAACCGCAGCCGCAGGAACCCAACAGGAATAAAGGGCAGATCCCCCACCCCATCCAGAGCCCTTACTAATTGTTCTTTTTTATAGTATTTCCAATTGTATTTTCAGGTGATTACAATTTAAAATATTATAAACCACACCGTATGTATCACCTCATATGTATTCGTCATTCTATTTCTTCTATAAAGAACTTCAAAAATAAATTATAATCAACGAAAAATAATGTGTCTTAAAACGACAGTCCGAAAAATTGTACGCGTTGAGCACATTAAATAAAATGTGCATATCATTTGACTGCAGACATTGCAATCTCAGCAAATATACGATTTGGTTGACATATTGCTTTACAATAGCATCTTTTGTGGGTAAAAAAAAAGTTAATTATCACCTTTTAATTTCAAACGATAATCGGCAGAAAGGTGTAACATCGTCAAAATAGAACTAATTATTTAATTATCATCCGTTAATTCAGATCGATAGTTGGGAGAAAGGTGTTAAGTAATCAGTTTAGAAATAATTTATTTATTGTTACGCTTCTTTTGATGAGTTAATCTTTAAATACTACGTTTGCCATCGGCCGCTATATTGTTGGCAGACGACAAGATCAACTGTGTAATCTAAGTGTACGGTGTCTGCGCATGAATTACCCACTGTGTGAGCAAACTCAATGCTGATTGGCCATCTACCACGTGCGCTTCAATAACAATATAAACAAGCAAATTCGCTGAATTAATATCCCACGCCAATATGCTTCTGGACACAAAAGTGTTATATTTGACACTAAAAAAGCATTTTTTCAAGATACAAAGGGCCATAACTCCGTTATTAACAGATGGTGTACAATGCCATTTGGCATGCATCATCTTCTTATATAATATATATATATAAATATATATATATATCAGGGATCATATTTTCCCGCAACATCAATCGGTCCGGATATAAATGGGGAAAAGTATCAGAAAATGTATATCCGAAATCATGACAAATTACGTTAAAATATATACCATTGATTTTGCCATTCATGAAGGTGGTATAATACATGTACAAGTAAAATTTCCTTATGCATTTTCTTTAAACGGAACGAGTTTTCTCAACTGGTTTTATCATTTGGTATTGCATTGCTGTTTCGTATGCTGTTTTATCAGACTTTTTTCATCGTTGTCAATATTATTAATCTGTGTAAGTCTATACCGATGTTTTTAATTGTTGTCGATTCGATAATAGCTTACAAACATGCACTGGTCCAAACAAATGTCTGTGCGTAGGTTGGCTACTGACAACAACAACCAAATATTTAATAAATAATTTGTTGTCAAATAACCCACGGCCGATAGTTTACATGCGTAGGGATTTAATCACAAGAGCGAAGCATTTGAAACCACGCATCTAATTTTCCAGTCGTGAGTTATTCAACAACAAAGTATAAATTACACGAATTATCTCGATTCTAACACGGTTTTACTAAAGATTTATTCAATGTATATTATTTTTCTTGTGTACTATTTTATGTGAAGTTCCGCCCATAAAAATAACTTTCGACTGTTCTGTCGATCAGATCCGCGACTTTCATTCATATTATTTTACCGGATTATTACGCTGGTGGAAAATGAATCGGCATGTTTTGCTTAGTTACAGCGCGTGCATTCAGACGCGTCTTTTCGGATGCGTCTTTAATCCGCTGTTCACAAGTTTTTGATTCTTGGTCTGACGCGCAATAAACCGGTCCTGACCGGTTTAATGACTGCAGCGAATGGTTATCACACCTAATCGAGATAAGAATGTCATTAGGGTGTGTTAGCATGTACACTGTGTAATCGATTTCATGACATGGGAATTTTAATAGCAAACAGAATCGGACCGACTGTTTGGGATTTCCAATCGGTCTTTCATGACCCCAATCGGTCTAGGACCGACAAAACCGAAAAAAATATGATCCCTGATATATATATATATATACTCATACCAAGTTTCAATGAAATCCGCCAAAGCACTTAGATATGGCTCCGGACGGACAGATGAATGGAAAGACGAACGGACAGACAACGCCAAAACAATATCAGCCCGCCATAGGCAGGGGATAATATGCGGATAACATAGACAGTTTATTGAGCATTGCCGATAAATATGCGGTCCGACTTTTTTCGAATTTTGGGCTCAAAAAAGATTAGGACCAGCAGCCAAAAATTAGGCAGGGTCGGGCCACCGGAAACAAACAATTATTTTCTGATGCCTAACTGAAATGCCATGGTGTGTGTTACCTCTGTTATAATCCTTGCCCTTGAATATGCCAGACATTCCTCCTATACGAATACCTGCTATCTGAATCACATTGGCATAACCTGTAGCAGAAAATGAGATGTTAAAACAAACCTGCACACTCTTTAGTAGGCAGCACAATTTACCAAATACACCAAAATACACCCAAATACGCTCAAAATACCCAAATACTCATAATTTTGGCAGGTTAGAGTTAGGGTTAAGTTAGGGAATTTTGAGCCTATATTGGGAATTTCGAGCATATTTGGGGATGTATTTGGGGGTGTATTGGGTAAACCGTGCCACCCCTCTTTAGTTTAGTTGGTAGAAGAGAGAGCCATTGAAGGAATAGCACACGTGTTTACTTGTATAGTGCCGAAAATCACTAAACTGTTCAACTTTTATGAATAAAAGACAACCAGTTTAATGACCATGCATGCATGTGTACTAATGATGTACACATATATGGCAGAGAAAGCAATGAAAAGGATACAAAAAAGCCTCTGAAAACCATAATAATAGTAAACAAGAGCACATCATAACGGGTGCCGCGCTCGGCTACGGGTGCAATTTTGAATAAATGAAAGCTTGTCAGAATTTATGTATTTTTTATTTTTTTTAATGGTTACAGTGACCTTGACCTTTGACCTAGTGACCCAACAAGGGCTGTTTGTAAAACATGCATGCCCCCCATATGGGCAGTCAGTTGTAGTGGCAGCCAATGTGTGAATACATTTTTTGTCACTGTGACCTTGACCTTTGACCTAGTGACCTGAAAATCAATAGGGGTCATCTGCGAGTCATGATCAATGTACCAATGAAGTTTCATGATCCTAGGCATAAGCGTTCTTGAGTTATCATCCGGAAACCATTTTACTGGTTCGAGTCACAATGACCTTGACCTTTGACCTAGTGACCTGAAAATCTGTAGATGTCATCTGCGAGTCATGATCAATGTACCTATGAAGTTTCATGATCCTAGGCGTAAGCATTCTTGAGTTATCATCCGGAAACCATTCGGTAGACGGACAGACGGACCGACCGACATAGGCAAAACAATATACCCTCTATTCTTCGAAGGGGGCATAAAAATGGGTGTGGCATGTAGAACTCATCAAGGTGCATCTACATATGAAGTTTCAAAGTTGTAGGCTGAAGCAATTTGATTTTAGCGCCAATGTTCAAAACCTTAACAAAATGTTAAGGTTTTAGCACGACGCGGATGTCGGACGTTGGATGACGAGCTTGCTATGACAATACCTCGGGTTTTCTGCGAAAAACGCCGAGCTAATAAAACAACCTGTACTCAAATTTAAACTGCATTTTGAGCACATATGTGAAAGAATTGCATGCGAATGAAGAAGATTGCAAGAACTAGCTTTACCCATGTAGTAGATTTTAGGGGCCACCCAACCGCCATATGGCAGTTCCTGCATATAGTTGGATGCCTCGTGGTTTCCTCCAATGAACACAGTCAAAACTGGGGCGACCTTCTCTCCCGAGTAGTACCTATAACATTCATTCAAGCATTTGCAGTTAATAGTAAAAAATGTTATATGATCGGTTAGCCTTATAGTTTGCTTATTATTTAACATACATGTAGTGAACATATGCTTTAAATTATTTCATTATACACTTCAACACCGTTATTTCGAAGTCGTCTGGACCGTTAAAAAAACTTCGGATTAACGATAATTCGAAATAAACATTTGACAGAAGACTTCTTTGATTCTGTAAAAGTGGAAGTCGCATGGTTCGGTTACACGCTTACTTAAAAGCGTAAAGTAGTCATATAGCAATAGATTTCCACTTGTAACAAACGGAGGAATAAAAAGAATCTTTTTCTTGTTTTTATTTTTGTATAATTACAGAACATATAAAATATAACGAATAACACAAATTATCAGACATACAAACATATGAATACATTTTCGGAAATGAATTGACTTTTTTTAACTAATACGCGATGTCTCTCTGAACACCTGCTTTCGCACAGACGACAAAGGTGTAATTATCGGCTTTTGACGCGACACGACAAAGGTGTGAAAATACGCTCAGTATTTTGCAGTTTTGACTTCGGATTAAAGATTGATAATAAGGTGCGAATAAGGTGTGTTGGGACCGACTGAATCACTTCGAAATAACGATTTCTTCGGTTTAACGAAGTTCGGATTAACAATGAATTTTTACATAAAACAAAGAAGAACCAAAATCGGGACCCGAATAATACTTCGAAATAACGGTGACTTCGGATTATCGGTGTTCGAAATAACGGTGTTGAAGTGTATCTCCATGAATGACAAAGTTACAGTAACGAAAAGATTGGACTTAGTAGAACAACCACACATACACTAAACCATTGAGGCTTCTTTATAAAGCTTTAATCAAACCTACTTGACACAAATTATTGCTGACATTTGACTGCCTATAACATAAGAGATTCAAAGTAACAGGGCGTGTACAGGAAAATGTATTGAATAATATTTTTCCTCTGAAGCCTTAAGTCTAAGAACCAGGCCCGTATTTAACCCATTTATGTCTAGTGGACTCTCCCATCCTTCTAAATTGGATCAATTTATTTCCAAAATTAGGGGTGTCAAGTATATTTATTTCTATATTTAGAATATTTCATAAAGAAATTCATTTAAGCAAACAGCGCAGACCCATATGAGACGCCGCATTATGCGGCGTCTCATCTGGGTCTACGCTGTTTGCAATGTCCTTTTTTCAGGACGCTAGGCATAAATAAGGGTAACAACCCATTCAAAGGTAAAAAAAGAAAGAATATTCAAACAACTTATATATTTTATAAATTCTTAAAATTGCATTCTAGCTTGGCATTTAACACCTTTAAATTACAATATTCTTTATTAATTACAGTTTGTTGATGACAAAGTGGTAAGTGACTATAGGGCCATACTTGTAGAAGGTGTTCATCTGCTTGTATTTCTGTGGCACGGCCATGCAGTCCATGTCAGCCATGTTCCTGACTGCCTGGAAGTCCCCGCATATCAGCAATAGATCTACCTGGGAAATGAAACAACATTTATACGAGGGGTGATAATACATTTTATCATCAACAAGGGAGACAGGGATCCTGCTTTTTGATGCAAGCATTTTGCAATTTTGTCGCTTTTGACTCTTCCAAATTATCTCCCTTGCATCATTTGGATGCAAATGTTACCATGAAACTAACATAAAATGTTTGGATGCAAATGTTACCATGAAACTAACATAAAATGTTTGGATGCAAATGTTACCATGAAACTAACATAAAATGTTTGGATGCAAATGTTACCATGAAACTAACATAAAATGTTTGGATGCAAATGTTACCATGAAACTAACATTAAATGTATGTTTTATTATAGAACAAGATGTGTTTGTGACACACTATCTCTCCACCCCCCCCCCCAATATATTTGACCTTTGATCTTGAAGAATGACCTTGACCTATCAGCACTCAAAATGTGCAGCTCCATGAGATACACATGCATGCCAAACATCAAGTTGCTATCTTCAATATATCAAAAGTTATGGCCAAAGTTAAAGTTTGACGCAAACAAACCAACAAACAGACAGGCAAAAAACAATATGTGCCCCAGTATAGCCTTTTGCATGCTGGGAAATTTGTCGTCTGCTAAAATGTCTTCTGCTGAATTTCTAAAATCAGCATTTTCTTCGATTTTTTTCAAAGAATACTATCAGAATAGCAAACAGTTTGGATCCTGATGAGACGCCGCATTCTGTGGCGTCTCAACTGGATCCAAACTGTTTGCAAAGGCCTTCAAAATCCGGTTCCAGCGCTCAAAGGGATAGACTATAGTATTTACAATTGGGAATGGGGCAGATTATCGGACCTGATTTCAAATGAAAAAACACACTGCATATCATATTGAACAATCAGTGCGAGTTATAATGTATGTTTTAGCAGTTTACGAAAACTTTTTAAAGTTTATGTCTAATAATGGACAGACATGTGTTCTTTATTATCTTGGTGTAGTTACATGTAGTCTGTTATCCGTTTTCTATAATTGATTTGTAAGACATTGATTTTTAGAACTTAATTAGCATTAAAATAAAATCTACATTTTGCTTTAGGAAACAGTTTCACATCCTGACTAGTAAACAAAGAACTGCTATTACAATTTCCTTGATGTTTTTTTACCCCATATTTTACTTAACATTTTGGATGATCAAAACTTCAAAAGAGTGCATGATTTGTGATTACTATGCCAAATTAGGTCGCAGTGGCATGGAGAATATTGTATCCGCCTAGCAACCAAGAATTCAGGAGTTTGATCCCACTGTGAGAGCGTTCTTTAAATAAAACTAAAAGACACCAAATACTGGTTCTACCAAGGAAATGGACTAACTTGTGTTTCAATAGGCTTTTCAATACTAACAAGAGATGTGTTTGTCAGAAACACAATGCCCCCTACTGCGCTGCTTTGAAGCCATATATTTGACCTTTGACCTTGAAGGATGACCTTGACCTATCACCACTCAAAATGTGCAGCTCCATGAGATACACATGCATGCCAAAAACAATATACCACCAATCATACAATCCGGGGGGCATAAAAAGCAATAGGTTTATATTGTCTGCCATTTACCTTGATGTTGTTCTTCTGCTCCAGGAGTTCTAATGTCTGATAGATGGCGTCCAACTCGCCATGGCAACAGCCCTCTACTGCTATCTTCATGCTTCACCAAATAATCCTTGTTAACAATAATCTGTGATCTATTGGATTTCAGCCATTCTGAGGTCTAAAAAAGTTTCGTTTCAAGATGCAATAAAATAGTTAAGTGTTATTTGAAGTATAATGTTATTGGATTTAGTTTTGACTTGTTTTTTTTTTAATTAACTGTACGATAACAAAACTATCTGAATGTTTTTTTATGATTGAGGACAAATGCCAAAAACAAAACATTTAGGACACCTGCCCTGAGGGAATTGGGGCCAATCTGAAACACTGTGTTGAAATACCCTGATCCACTATGTTTTTCTTCTGCTCATAGATGGGACCCATACTTTTTCTCTGGGACCCATAGATTAAAAACCTATGAGTCCCTGGGACTCATACTTTTGATTTCTAAAATTATTCCTGAGGCCAACAAAACTTAAAAAATTTGATTAACTGAACATTTTTACAGAAACTGAAAGATTAATTTAACTTTTTTCATAACTTCTATTTACAATTTAACAAGTCTTGTTTTATTGGTAGATCTTTTTTTGATCAACATTGACACGAAAAAGTGCTCACAAATTGCAAAAAAACAACAACGTTCACAAATTGTTCAAATTAAAATGTTGGCATAATATGTTATTATTCAAAGATTTGATAAAATTAGCATCCAATCAGGACAGGGTTTACCCACTAAACATGTGTTTATCGTCATGTCACTTATTTTCCCGATGTGCGCACACAGCTTGAACCATGCAACATTTTCTGGGAAATCGTGAAAAAGTAAAAGAATTTTCTTAAAAAAAAAAAAGAAATACATGTAAGTGTTGTGTTAGCACTAGCACTGTGGTATGCAATTAATGTACAGTTTAATGAAAAGTACTGAAAAAAATGAATGGAATAGGCATATATTTGGATTATTTCATTTCAGGGTTTTTTATCTGATTGTGGGGAAAGGGCCTGGCCGTTTTTTAGGGGAAAAAAAACACGCGAAATGCCGGATTTTGGGGGGAAAAATCACGCGAAACGCCGGATTTTTTGGGAAAATTAGGAAAGTCTTAAATAATCAATTCAACATATTTTGCTGTTTTTAAAACAATTCAAGGCAACAGATAATTTAATTATGCTATATGTTATATTTTCTACACTGGATCAGGTTAACTTATGTATTTAACGTTTAAAAAAATGAAGCCTGGGAGAAAATTTACCTGCTGAGGGAAAAAAAAAATCTGAGGGGAGAAAAAAAAAAGCCCTGCAGTTGAAGTAAGATTTTGCAATGCAATTATACTGGGTTTTCCCTTATTTTAGTAGTGTCTGTATTTATTTTCAAGCGTAGTAATCTTAGCAAAACAAAATACTCAGACCGCATGCGTGTGACGTCATCCGAGAGCCGCATTCTTAATGTAAACAGAGTGATTGAAATTAGGCTATGCTTGAAATAAGGGAATCATACGATACTATAAAAACATGTTTGCTCGAGTTACCTTTAAAAAGCAATAACTAAAACGCCTGCATAACGGCTTATCATATGGTAAGTTCTTGTTGAATTGTGTTTGTTTTTTTGAGACGTGGGTAGAGAGATTGCCTGAAATCCCTTGATAGAACTTGGCACATATAAATTCAGTGATTCAGTTTGAAATCTACATCAATGAGTCCCTGGGACTCGCATATTTTGAAACAATGGGTCCAAACTTAAAACAATGGGTCCCAGATTGTGTCTTTGTAAATTCGTTACAAATAATCTACTCAACATGATACACCTTAGCCAGGGGCTCTTTTATGCAATTTTACAGCTAAAATAGGTTTATAGCAACTTAGCAAGTAAAATCTTTATTTGTTTTACTTTTAATAACATTAACAAACAGTGAAACAAATAATGGGTAACATCTTAAACAGAGAACTTTTAACATCTTTAACAATTAGGACTGTCTAGACTTTTAATAAATTGGATGACTAGTGTTTATAATTTTTTGGTCAAAAGTAGTATAAACAGCAGATGTCTGTGTTGGTATATGTACTTACATTGTACGTAACATTGGACAGAATACTGTATGATCTGTATCACTATTGTGTATGTACCGTTTAAAAATAAAAGATGCTATTTATTTCAGAAATTGCAAATTTTAATTGTCACTTTAGAAAAAAACAACACTGCTCAATTAATCCAGAAAAGAATGATAACATCACTTTACTATATAAATAATAACTGTCTGCGCTCACAACAGACGAACTCAAACTGTGTTTTCCGCTGTTTATTCTTCATATTTAAATCACATGGTTTACATTGAGGCTGTGTTATCGATAAATATCTACACAGCAAGTTTAAATTGATGAGGATCAATTTTGAAAACCTTTTTCGGTCGCAATTTCTTTGTTTACAATTCGGGACAGCCAATTAATTGTCCAACGAACTTTTAATAAAACGCCGTAACTGATTAATCAATATATTTCAACCAATCAATATACGCGTATTACATTCCCAATGTAGTTATGTGACTTCCGTTCTACTTTTCAAAACGGTGTTGACATTTGTTTTGCTTATAACCACGAATCGTACTTGGTATCATGTACAACTTTGACGACGTTGAAATTCAGAGTTTTTAAACAATGCGCATGTTTGAGAATGATGGGTCTCAAGAAAAAAACGTGCATCTGGCACGCGGGAAGCACGGCAAAATGAATCACTGATATATATTTTCAAGCGTAGTAATGTTAACAAAATACTCAGAGCGCATGTGTGTGAGGTCATTACGAGAGCGGCGTTCTTAATGTAAACAGAGTAATGGGAATTATGCTACACTCGATATATGGGAATCGTACGATAGGCTTCTCAATTTTGGCGTTTCTACTTGTCAAAAGAAATTCACTGCCAAAACCCTTTTTTTGGGAAAATGTTCATTTCATCTGGCTAGAATAATCTGAAAAACGGAAAGGCAGGAAAATGCCTTGAATGTTGCCCGTTCTATTTTTTGCCCAATACGGGAACTTGATAAATTGTTAACTAAACGTATAACAACTTATTTCATAGTCGCGAAAATACGTTTCAAAATGAGTGAAACTACATAAATCTCTATTTATAACATGAAAACATGTGTATATCGTTACAAAAAAATATTGACATAATGAATTTACGTGTGATATAAAAGTTTTGACGCAATAAATGGGAAAAGCGCAATGAAATAACTGTAAACGTACACCGTAAAACTTTACCCAAAAATCAAGCTTCCCACTGTCACAGATCTCACAAAATTGATGAGGTATAAACGTTTTCATTGGTTGATTAAATTCAAACAACCAATCAAATTACCATTTACAAATATGTGATGAGTAATATCCCAAGATGGCCGCTTGTCAGTAAAAAGATACTGTGAAGATTAAGGGAAAATACGTAATAAAAAGAATGTATCATGTTTATTTCGCATTATGAGCATTGCATTATTTTCGACTTAATTGATATTTTTAATTAAATTGAAAGTTTATTTGTATCTATAAAATCGATTCCATCAGTCTGCATGAAACAGCTGACGAAGGTCAAAGTAAAACTCTATCTACATGTATGTGTATATACTGCCAAGCGCCCTTTATTTATCGAGTCCGTTTCCTTGTAAGAACCAGTACTAGGTGTCTATGGAGGAGATAATGAGAACGCTCCCCGAGTAGGGAGCGAACCCACGACCTCCCGATCGCTAGGCGGACACCTCATCCACTACACCACCGCGATCTCGTATCGTAATATTCCCTTATGTCAATCTTAGCCCAATTTGATCGCTTTGTTTACGTTAAGAACGAGGCTTTCGTGATGATGTCAAACGCATGAGCTTTGAGTATTTTATTTAACTAACATTAGTCATTAATCACTTGAAGATAAATACAGAGTACAGACACGACTAAAATGAGGAAAACACAAGATTACTCAGGGATCAAGCAACTGGACAAAGTGGGCAATAATATTGCCACGGCTTCCCTTTAATCGCCCAGATCAAAAGCACCGGCGATAATGACTTCAACCTAAAATCTGTCAATTATCATATCCACAGCACTATCAAAGTGGCTCTTGTTTATTACCGAATACATGCCAAAGTCAATCAACTGACCGAATCGACAAAACTCTGCCCCCTGGCGTAGTAAATTACTTATTGACAATTGATAAGCAACCATTCACAGTGCTTGTCATACTGATATTTGGCAGGAATCACTCTTGACCAATGAGAGTGTGGGTTACAAACTCCATTTCGACTAATAGAACACATGACTACACCGGGTGAGACACTTTGTTAATTGATGTAAATCATTGCAATTATTGTCCGCAAAACAATGTGGATTAAAAGAATGTCCGTCTGCATGTATTAATTGGTATCTGTTCTTGGTAGAAAGGTATGTCTATTTTATGCACCACGCCTGTATTGTCGGTTGTTTCAAACCATGAAAACTTGCCTTAAAATGGTCCCGGATTGGAAAGATGAGTTGTTGCCGACGAAAACTGCGAACAATTATCATATGTCCCCAATTATGATGATTCTTATAATTATCATGGTCATGATCATTCTGTATCGAGAATTTGTACTGTAAACACAAAATTGCATCTGCTTAATCTGAAATGTCTCTAACAAGTTGGTTACATGGCAATTAGTTCATTTCAAGTTCTATTTAATTACAAATACAACACACATTTAAATGTTCTGTTAAATTCCCAAATGAGATTAATCAATTGTTATCTTAAACGCTCTTCCGATTTTTATGTTAACATGACGTTTACAAATGCTTCCAATATACAGTACAGCCAAAGCGGCACAAACATAATCCGCGGCTATGCCACGGCCAGATTATTAGTCCGCGGCGGCCGAATCGTGTGTTCACGCGGCGTATCGCCGTGGCACTCGGCATCGATCCGCGCAACGACGCCGAGTCTGTATTAACCTCGCGTACTTTCGCGGAGTAAATCCGCCGCATACGTACGCGGCGGATCGAGTGAAAAGATATCCACCTACATGTACATACATGTATGTGTAGCGTAGAATTAATGACGCGCAACTGTTTATGTTTCGTTTGATTATCATTATTATATTTGTAATCCGAAACACACTTCAGAATTTTAATGCTAACGCGTCCTTTGGCAAATTCTAGGGTCAAATAAACAGTGCTAAAATATCCTTTGTTTCATAAAAAGCGCGCGAAAATTATGCAGACATGTAGAACGTCGTTTGGAAAGTTTGGGTGTATTTTGTGTTGTATAAATACATGAACATCACGTCAGGCGTAAATCGCGTGTTCAGTGGAGAAAAAAAACGCCCCGATTAGACGTTATTTCACCATCTCTATAAATAGTAACAAATGCCCAAATGTATTTGATACTGAAGGAAATATCGAGAATGTTTGTGTATCGTAAATATTTACCAGCATTTGCTTTAAAACTGGAATATACGGGATTATCGGGTAATTAGTAGCGATATTAACTGTATAATATGAACAAAATAAAACGTGTTTATATACGCATATTCAAACAATAGTTGTAATAAGCTGATAATTAACAAAACTACAAATACGTCTTCACCGTCTTGATTATTGATGTGGCTTCAAACTGCTAATTTTCTCAGCTAAAATATAATAGCGGAATCAACATGCAATTAATTTATAAATCCACCATATGCTGGAGCCTTGACCACTTGTATGTGCGAAAACATAATTACGTGACCTTGTTTATGTGTGAAATACATACGCTACGGGCGGGAAACAAACTTAATAATTGGCCAGACACATTAACTATGCTTACATGTATATGCTAATACAATCCGCGCACAATACATTTATTATGATTTTAATTATAATTATAATTGTTCTTTCAAAATTTGTTAACTACATGTAACTAATAATTTAAAAAAAAAAATTCATGATCGCATCGACTCGGCATCATGTCGCGGACCGCGGCATGCCTCGGCAGACAGATGCGAAGTTTCGCGGCGAAATGCGACTTGCCGCCGCATACTGACGCGGCTTCAACGACTGACGCGGCATCGACTCGTTTCGCCTTGCCGCTGCGGATCCCGAAATACGTTTGTTCCGCTTTGGCTGTACTGTACAGTCATCATGTACTTTTCCCGACAAAAGCGCCCAAAAATTCTGAGGTAATGTACAAGGTCAAGGTATACGCATGGAAAGTGTGCCAGTATTGATTTTTTTATACAAACTTTATACCACAGAGAACTCTGTTGATTTAGGTTAAAAGTTTCATTGGTATTTTTTAACACAATTATATTGCGAATAATTTTTAAATTTAATAAAATGTGCTGCAGTGGTCCAGCTAGGATTTGAAAAGGGCAAGGGGCTTTTCTGTCATAGGGGACTTTGGACGAGCAGTATTTTGTCAAAAGGTACTCCTTCGAGAGCGCGGGTTTTTCTGGAATGCTTCCTCTTGCATGTTAATTTATGTTATTAATAATTGTTAGAATATTTTATTCCCATTATTATTAAACAATTCAAATATAATGTCTACAATGAGGAAAAAATTAATAACAATGTATTGTAATAAGAGATTATTAATAATCATATGTACAAAAGAAAAAATATATTAAAAAAATAGGGCAGGAAAGGGGGACCTAGGAAGGGCAGGGCGGAAGTTCGGGAGGGCAGGGCGGAAGTTCGGGAGGGCAGGGCGAGGCGCCCTTCAATTTAGGCCTAGCTGGAGCACTGTGCTGAACTTAACATAAAAAAGTATTTATAACACTGTTTATATAAATATTATTATGCTACAATGGTGATCGCAAAAGATCCACTTCTCCCTAAAACTGCCTCACTTGTCCCTCTCCAGAGCTAAGGGAGAAGTGACTTCTCCCAAAAATCTACAGTGTAGCTTGATCCCTATTACTCAAACCAGGTTAACTTGCGGCGTTTGGTTAACTCGCGGTATTTTATTAGCACCCTCTGGATTTTGTTTATAAACGAACCTGCATGACCTACTTATTCAATCTGACAGAAAAAATCTCTTGCTGCGCTGCCTGTATCTGTCAAGAGTTGTATAACATGAAATTAACAGGGATCATATTTTCCCGCAACATCAATCGGTCTGGATATAAATGGGGAAAAAGTATCAGAAAATATATGTCCGAAATCATGGCAAATTACGTCAAAATATAAACCATCGATTTTGCCATTCATGAAGGTGGTATAATAAATGAACAAGTAAAATTCCCTTAGGCCTTTTTTTTAAACAGAACATTCGAGTTTTCTCAACTGGTTTTATCATTTGCTACTTCATTGTTGTTTCGTGTGCTGTTTTATCAGACTTTTTTTCATCGTTGTCAATTTTATTAATCCGTGTAAGTCTATACCGATGTTTTAAATCGTTGTCGACTCGATAATAGCTTACAAACATGCACTACCCCAAACACATGTCTGTGCGTAGGTTGGCTACTGACAATAATAAACCAAATAATTAAGAAATAATTCGTGTACGTTATAGTTTGTTGTCAAATAACAAACGGCCGATAATTTAGAATTAGATGTGTAGGGATTAAATCACGAGAGCGAAGGATTTGAAACCACGCATCTAATTTTCTGCTCGTGAGTTATTCAACAACAAACTATACAGTTCGCGAATTATTTCGATTCTTACACAGTTTTACTAAAGATTTATACAATTTATATTATTTTTCTTGTGTACTATTTTATGTGAAGTTCCGCCCATAAAAATAACTTTCGGCTGTTCTGTCTATCAGATCCGCGTCTTTTATTCATTATTATATTACCGGATTATTACGCTGGTGGAAAATGTATTGGCATGTTTTGTTCAGTTACAGCGCGTGCTTTCAGACGCGTCTTTTCGGATGCGACTTTGATTCGCTGTTCACAAGTTTTTGATTCTTGGTCTGACGTGCAATAAACCGGTCACGACCAGTCTAGAGACTGCAGCGAATGGTTTATCCACGGACACTAGATGAGGTCAATATACGCTCCGTGGTTTATCACACCTAATCGAGATAAGAATGTCATTAGGGTGTGTTAGCATTGTACACTGTGTAATCGATTTCATGACATGGGAATTTTAGCAAACAAAATCAGACCGACTGTTTGGGATTTTCTATCGGTCTTTCATGACCCCAATCGGTCTAGGACCGACAAAACCGAAAAAAATATGATCCCTGGAAATTAACATTTTTCGCATATTCTGAAACCTGAACGCGGACCACAAGTTCAATTAGAAATGGCGCTGCAGAGGCCGACGCAAATTCCCATGCCGCATGTTTGACCCAGGGGGCGCCCCAGTGTTGGTAATGGGGCCATGCATAGTTGAGATTGACCGTATTGTCATAAGAGATATTCAGTATCAATTAGAAGTGAATCGGTGTAGGAATGAAGAATTTAATGTAAAATAACATAAAACAAGATATGTGTTTGTCAGAAACACAATGCACCATACTGCGCCGCTTTGATTTATTAAAAAAAAAAATCATTTGGCAGGTTCATTAATTACCTTCCTTTAAAGCTTATTACTTCCCTTGGATTTGTTATTTTTACCTTGAAGGATGACCTTGACCTTTAACCACTCAAAATGTGCAGCTCCATGAGATACACATGCATGCGGGGATTGCCAAATATCAAGTTGCTATCTTCAATATTGCAAAACTTATTGCTAATGTTAAAGTACACAAAATAAAAAAAAATAGTGAAAATCTCTGACCTGGCCCCACCCCAACTCCCATAACTTTTGACCCAGTGGTCAGATCAAAATTCCAAATAGTGCAGGGTCGCACATATGCTCGTAGCTACCATGTGTGTAAGTTTCAAGGTTCTAGTGCTTATAGTGTAGGAGGAGATAGGGGCCAGGACGGACGGACAGCGGAGATAACCACAATATTCCCATGCCTTTCAAAAAGTGTTGGGATAAAAATTGAATGTGCATCAAATGGTGTTGTCCAGATACACATGCGTACCAAATACGAAAGCAATATCTGAAAAGACACAGTAGGTATGAGCCTTTTTCGAATCGCGGTCGTGGATTTCGAAACCTGAACGCTGTCCTCAAGTTCATGGTCAAGGTCACAGGGGTCAAACATTTTATGGGCATTGAAAGGTGTTGTCCAGATACACATGCCTACCAAATATGAAAGCAATATCTGAAGGGACACAGTACTTAGTTATGAGCCTTTTTCGAATCGCGGTTGCAGATTTCTTAACCTGAAGGCTGACCTCAAGTTTAAGGTCACAAGGGTCAAAAATTTTATGAGCATGGAAAGGTGTTGTCCAGATACGCATGCATACCAAATATGAAATCAATATCTGAAGGGACACGGTAGTTATGAGCCTTTTTCAAATCGCGGTTGCACATTTTGAAACCTGAACGCTGACCTCAAGGTCAAGGTCACAGGGGTTAAAAATTGAATGTGCATGGAAAGGTGTTGTCTAGATCCCCATGCATACCAAATATGAAAGCAATATCTGAAGGGACACGGTAGTTATGAGCCTTTTTCAAATCATAGTCCGAAAATAAGAGTCACAAAAATTTATTATTTTGGTTGAAAAGAGTATGTTCAAAATGTCAATGTCATAAAACTTAGAGTTATTATGGTAAACTTTAATTTTCTGCTTGGCTGTTTTCGGAGAAAACCCGAGGTATTGTCGTAGCCAGCTTGCCGTCAGCCGTCCGCCTTAGGCGTCATGCTAAAACCTTAACATTGGCTCTAAAATCAAAGTGCTTCCACCTACAACTTTGAAACTTCATATGTAGATGCACCTTGATGAGTTCTACACGCCACACCAAGTTTTGGATCACTAGGTCAAAGGTCAAGGTCACTGACCTCTATAAAAAAAATCTGACAAGCTTTTGCAGCCGAGCGTTGGCACCCGTTATGCGGTGCTCTTGTTTTAATTAATATTAAGACTACAATTTCTAGTGCAAACAAAAATAAGTCCAATGAAATATATCAATAGTCTGTAAATTTTCCCCATCCATGGACTTATCCGACTCTCCTGGCTCAACAGTTGCAACAACCTTTGTGAAAATTATCATTTGAATCAAGGAACAAAATTATAAAGAAACAACAAAATTACATTTATTATATTTGTTTAGGTTGTTCGCTGCATTAGGAAGGTGCAATGGCCACACTGGGGTGGTTGCCTTATTGATGATAGTCAAGCTGCAAACTGGAGACTTCAGGAGATGTCATCTTTTCAAGTGATGAGGCCAACCAATTCTGCAGCGATGAAAAGACCACCCAATGTGAAGTAACGGCAAGTGAAGGGAGAGTTAAACAAACAAAGGACTCATCAGTTTTAACAGGTGATTATACGCTATTATTTATGTCCCACAAGTTGTAACTTCTAAAAGCTAAAAATGTTATGTTCATAAATTATCAGTTCGTATTCATTAAAATAGTCACTTAAATATGCCTTTTTTGTCAACTTTGTATCATTGTAATCTACCTGTACATTTGTGGCAAATCTTGTTGTAGAACCAAAAATAGTCTTGAGTTGAATGTCACCTCATTAAATGCATATATTTATTAAGACAGTCTAGTCAACATTTGGAAGAAATGCTACATGTATAATAAATAAATTACAAACACATGTTGGAAGCCATTGTTAAGCTTTCCACTGATTTGTTTGTCGCACAAAATATTATTTTGTGAAATATGGCTATTTCATGAGTTTTAAAATAACCACGTTTGGTTAATCATATGAGCCTTGTTCTGAGAAAACAGTGCAGTCCGGACAGGCTAATCAGGGACGACACTTTCCGCATAAACTTGATTTTCGGTTAGGAGGGCCTGCCTTGAAACTCAAAATACCATAAAAGCGGATAGTGTTGTCCCTGATTAGCCTGTGCAGACTGCACAGGCTAATCTGGGACGACAATTTACGCACATGCATTATGCCCAGTTGTCTCAGAACACATCTCAAATTGATGGTTTAACATTCCGTGCCCCAGTCCCTATACATTACCACTACCTAAATTTCTCCAAATGTAGATGTTTGCAACGAGGATAACCTACCAGAGGTGGAGATACTGAGTCTGATAGAGGAGCAGATACCGCGGTACCGCCTCCGCGCAGACACCATCACTGACTTCACTGGTTATGGGCACCGGGACTGGATCCAGACCCCCGTGTTACCCCCCATTGATGATTGCGACCTCACCCCCGAACTCGTGGAGGAGACTCTGAAATATTTCAGTAAGTCAACCAGGCCCCAAAAACGATTTTGCAATCAAAAATCAATTTCAACTGACAGATTTTCATTTTTGCCTATCAACTACAATGAAAATCCATGTTCAATGACAAGCAAAATCGATTTTTGATCGCAAAAAATGTTTTGTGAACAAGGGCCAGGCTTTTTCCCTTTCTTTGTGAAGTGGCTTTCTTCCCCTTGTTTTGTATAAAAATTGATTTGCAAATTGTAAAAAATTGTGATAAGAATGAGTAGCAAACTTTATAAAATTGTGAAAATTTGAGTCGCAAACTTTTCAAATATGTGAACAATGGCCATTCTCTAAGAAGGAAAACAAGCCCTTGATGATGTAGACAAGATCATGTATTAGCCTGCTTCTGGGAAAACTTTGCTCAATGCATGTGCTTGAAATGTTGTTCCAGATTCGGAACAACACTTTCTGCTTGCATGGAATTTTTTTGTTTAAAGGAAGTCTTTTTTTTTTACAAAAATCTGGTTTATGCGAAAAGGGTCGTACCTGATAAGCCTGTTAAGAATAACTTAACCCACATGAATTAACCCTTTCAGCGCTGGAACCAAATTTTTAAGGCCTTTGCAAATGTGGTGTCTCATCAGGATCCAAACTGTTTTCTATTCTGATAGTATTCTTCGAAAAAAAAATCAAAGAAAATGCTAATTTTAGAAATTCAGCAGCAACATTTTAGCAGAAGACAAATTTCCCAGCATGCAAAGTTTTCCCAGAACATGGCGCATATGAATTTTAAGACATCATTTGCTGAAATAGTGTTTTGTGATTGGTGGGTCAAATTTAAACTAGCCAATGAAAACACTAAGAATGTTATTATGTTAACATGTGTTTAAATACCCTATGCAAAAACAAAAATTAATGTCATGTACTAGTTGTTATGAAGGAGAATGAGATTATATTTTACTAAACCCTTTTATTGTCCCCTACCGGTTTCACCGGAGGGGACTTCTGGTTTGCGCTCTGTGTGTCCGTCAGTCAGTCTGTCCTTCAGTCTGTGAGTCCGTCACACTTTTCTGGATCCTGCAATAACTTTAAAAGTTCTGAATATTTTTTCATGAAACTTCAAACATGGATAGATGGCAATATGGACAGTATGCACTTCATTTCATTTTGTTCCTACGTCAAAAATTCTGGTTGCTATGGCAACAAATAAAAAAAATACATATTTCTGACAATGGTGGAGCCGGTAGGGGACATACATTGCTTGGCAATAGTCTTGTTTAAAATACATGTACATGTGCTTATGTTCAAAAGCCTTGTGCAAGGAGAATGTATACATTACTACAAGCTATTACTTTCTCAATATAGTCCAGAGGGACTATTTGAAATACAAAAAACGCACATTTGAAGTGTCATTTATAAATTAATGGAATACTATATTAAAATTCTGCTTTGAATAATGATATTCATGGATACCACAACCAAACATTGGAAAAACACTGAAAAGTCTGAAATACATGAACAACAGTAAATCTAAGGCTTTATTTAAAAATCAAACATGATTTTCCAAAAAATAAGGTCATATCCATAGGAATGTGGTGAGGGCTTCACTTATTTCAAAAACATTTTTGTGTTGGTGAATTTTGTTTCTTCTTTGTCAATTGTTTGACTGTTATATTGTAGAACAGTTGAGTCAAATATCATGTTTTAAAAACCCCACATGCAAATAGTCAAGATGAGAAGCCTACTGCAAGGGAGCTAATATCATATAAGTTATGCTTTCATAATAACATTACCTCCCTTATTGTGTTACAGAATCATGACTTAAATGGTAGGAGCCAAAATGGTCAGTAAACACTTAATGTGCGTTTTGTTTGCACTCACAACATGCAGGGGTGAACATAATAGGCATTGAAGTAACATGTAACCTTGCTGCTTAAGAATTGCTTCTGTCTAATAGTAACAGTGTATAAAGTGGCTATGTTCAATATTGAATAATTATCTCCCTTTTTAAAGCTTATTACTTCCCTTAAATTTGTACTTTTTACCGTAGACGGTAAAGGATGACCTTGACCTTTTACCACAATGTGTTTGTCAGAAACTAGTCTATTTCTGCTGTCATAGGTGAAAAAATCCTTTAGCCCCTGAAATATGGGATTCAAATTTGATTCTGGCTAATAGGATTTGTGAAATACTGCCCCATGGCTTTTTCTAGATTTGGGGAAAGGGCCAGGCCTTCCATTTTGGGGAAAACATATTGACTAAAATGAGAAAGGGGGATCAATGTCCCAAAGGAAGCTTGAACTTTGGGGAAAATTGCAACATTTTAAATTAATATTCTTTGGGGAAGATACTTTTTCTCTTGGGGGAAGGGGTCTATATAAGGCCCTTGACAAGGAAGGAAAAAAGCCCTTCAGGTCGGACCTTAAAGACCTCGTGAAGAGGCCGGTAGGACCTGTAAATAAACTCTGATATACACATACAGGAAAAAAGCCCTGTCCCCCTATCTGGCGACCCCTATCAGTCAGCACCTATATTGAACAGAATCTTGTCTGTAAGAGAGATGATTTGGATGTGTTGGTTTGTTATGCTCCCCCATCCCAGATCAGTCAGCACCTATATTGAACAGGATCTTGTCTGGAAGAGAGATTATTTGGATGTGTTGGTTTGTTATGCTCCCCCAAAAAAATTTGGGGGAGCATAAAGTCACCGCTCGTCTGTCCCTCCGTCTGTGTGTCCGTCCATGCACAATTTTTGTCCGGGCTATTTCTCAGCAACTAATGACCGGAATTCAATGAAACTTTATGGGAAGCTTCACTACCAAGAGGAGATGTGCATATTATCAGCGAGTTCTGGTCAGATTATTTTTGCACAGAGTTATGGCCTTTTGAAATTTTCCATTAACTGTACATATAGTGCAATTCTTGTCCGGGCTATTTCTCAGCATTAATGACCAGATATCAATGAAACTTTATGGGAAGCTTTACTACCAAGAGGAGATGTGCATATTATCAGCGGGTTATGGTGGGATTATTTTTATGCCCCCTTTCGAAGAAAAGGGGGCATATAGTGATCTGACTGTCCGTCTGTCTGTCTGTCTGTCTGTCTTTCTGTCACACTTTGCGTTTAGGTTTCGAAAAATGCTCATAACTTCTATGTCCCTTGAGATATAATCTTCATATTTGGTATGCATGTGTATACGGACAAGGCATTACCATACGCACAAAAATTTTCACCCCTGTGACCTTGACCTTGAACTTAGGGTCGGCGTTTAGGTTTTGAAATCTGCGTTAAGTTTTGAAAAATGCTCATAACTTCTATGTCCCTTGAGATATAACCTTCATATTTGGTATGCATGTGAATATGGACAAGGCCTTACCATACGCACAAAAGTTTTCCCTCCTGTGACCTTAAACATAGGGTCCGCGTTTAGGTTTTTAAATCTGCGTTTAAGTTTTGAAAAATGCTCATAACTTCTTTGTCCCTTGAGATATAACCTTCATATTTGGTATGCTGAGGCCTTTCCATACGCACACAAATTTTTAACCCTGTGACCTTCGCCTTGAACTTAGGGTCCGCGTTTAGGTTTCGAAATCTGCGTTTAGGTTTCGATAAATGCTCATTACTTCTATCAAAGCGTTTATAGGTGGCATATGTCATCCTATGGTGACAGCCCTTTTTTTATGCCCCCGAAGGAGGGCATATAGTGCTCGGACTGTCCGTCCGTCTGTCCGTCTTTCCGTCACACTTTGTGTTTATTAACCAGGTTTTCCGAAGGAAAAAACTGGTTATTAGATTGGCGAATGCGGGCGGGCTGGCTGGCTGGCTGGCGGGCTGGCTGGCTGGCGGGCTGGCGGAATAAGCTTGTCCGGGCCATAACTATGTCGTTCATTGTCAGATTTTAAAATCATTTGGCACATTTGTTCACCATCATTGGACGGTGTGTCGCGCGAAATAATTACGTCGATATCTCCAAGGTCAAGGTCACACTTTGAGTTCAAAGGTCAAAAATGGCCATAAATGAGCTTGTCCAAGCCATAACTATGTCGTTCATCGTCAGATTTTAAAATCATTTGGCACATTTGTTCACCATCATTGGACGGTGTGTCGCGCGAAATAATTACGTCGATATCTCCAAGGTCAAGGTCACACTTTGAGTTCAAAGGTCAAAAATGGCCATAAATGAGCTTGTCCTGGCCATAACTATGTCATTCATTGTGAGATTTTAAAATCATTTGGCACATTTGTTCACCATCATGGGACGGTGTGTCCCACGAAAGAATCACGTCAATATCTCCAATGTCAAGGTCGCCACGACTAAAAATAGATTTAAAAAAAAAAAAAAATTTACAAAGGGGGTTAATTTTTTTTGGTCATTTCAAAAGTTCAGTTTGAGTTTTCTCCCTTTATCAGATTTTTTTTTCACAATGAAAACCTGGTTTTGTGACAATTTTGTCCCTTGTTTGTTATTAATTTGCTTAATCGGTTGCAAATGGTGCCTTTGGCTTTGTGAGTTTTGGATTTCAATGGTCTTTTTAGCTTGAGTATTATATATGAAATATATATAGTGGAGCTATCCTACTCACATCGGTGTTCCATTTCCGTGTGTTTCCATTAGCGTGCAAATGTTAACGTTTCGTTCTACCCCATTTATTTTCATTGCAGTGTTTTTTTTTCACTTATAGGGGAATGGTGGCGGGGCCCGTCCAAAGGGGGAAAAATGTGTCGTTTTTTAGGAAAAGGGGAAAATTAAAAAATCAATCTTTTATATGTAATGATATTTATTATATGAATACACATGTTTGTATGAATATAATATTCACAGCAGAATGTCTCTGTCCTTTTTCTGAAATATATATCAATAATTTTTTCAACATAAGTTTCAGACAGTTCAGCCTTCATGCACAGTCTCAGTTTTCTTAGCCATTTTGAGTCTAATTGAGTTTCTAAAATTGATTAAATGGCAAATTTTAGCATTTTTTATCAATAAAATGGACCAAATTGGAATGTTTTTATCAACAAATATTGACACAATATAGATACATCAGGCCTTTTCCTGGTCATTTTGAGAGAAAAATGCAATTCATGTGAAAAGTCCACTGATTTGGGAAAATCTAATCTAATTTAATACAACACTTTATAATAATTAAAAATCATATAAATTATAGTTGTATACTTTGTTAGTTATTAATGAAATAATTTGAGATATATTTATCATGATTATAAAACAGTTCTTTATAAAAAAAAATATATATATTTTTTTATTTTTTTTTAATATCTGGGTGGGATTTTTTTTACAAAATGGGGGAAAAATATATACTCTTTTTTGAGGGGAATGGGGCCGAATATCGGCCCTGAAATTGCCATAAAAAAAACACTGCATTGTCCCTTGACATATTGCTTTCATATTTTGCATACTTGTTTACCAACATGACCCCAACCTATAAACAAGAGCAGACCACTGTAACAAGCATTTTGACATAATTATGGCCCCTTTTACACTTAGATAATTGAACATTTTGCTTAAATTGCCATAACTTCTTTATTTATTATCACATTTGATTCATACTTTGACGAAACAACACTTACCTGACAAACCACAATGCACTCCACCCAAACAATACCCCACGCCCCTACCCAGAATCCTCTCTCAGCCCCCCAACCCCCCCCCCCCTACCCCCACCCTAAATTTTTTTTTTCCTTTATTATTTTTAAAAGATCATCTAATAAATAACCACACCCCACATTTTACCCCCCTCTCAGCCCCTCCCCTACCCCCCAATTTTTTTTTATTTATCCTTTTTTATTTTTGAAAGCTCGTCTAATAAATGACCACACCCCAAATTATAGCCCATCTTGTCCCCCCCCCCAAATTTTTTATTTTTTTTCCTTTTTATACGCCCGTATAAAATACGGGACGTATTATGTGAAACCCCTTGGCGGGCGGGCGGGCGGCGGGCGGGCGGCGGGCGGGCGGCGGGCGGAAGGCATCACTTTGTCCGGACTCTAATTCAAATTGTATTCATCCGATCTTCACCAAACTTGGTCAGCAGTTGCATCTAGTTGATATCTAGGCCAAGTTCGAATATGGGTCATGCCGGGTCAAAAACTAGGTCATAGGGTCAATAAGTGCATTTTCAAAGGGGCCACTTTGTCCGGACTCTATTTCAAATTGTATTCATCCGATCTTCACCAAACTTGGTCAGCAGTTGCATCTAGTTGATATATAGGCCAAGTTCGAATATGGGTCATGCCGGGTCAAAAACTAGGTCATAGGGTCAATTAGTGCATTTTCAACGGCGCCACTTTGTCCGGACTCTAATTCAAATTGTATTCATCCGATCTTCACCAAACTTGGTCAGTAGTTGCATCTAGTTGATATCTAGGTCAAGTCCGAATATGGGTCATGCTGGGTCAAAAACTAGGTCAAAGGGTCAATTAGTGCATTTTACTTTGTCCGGACTCTAATTCAAATTGTATAAATCTTATCTTCACCAAACTTGGTCAGTAGTTGCATCTAGTTGATATCTAGGCCAAGTTCGAATATGGGTCATGCCAGGTAAAAAACTAGGTCATAGGGTCAATTAGTCCATTTTCAACAGCGCCACTTTGTCCGGACTCTTATTCAAATTGTATTCATCTGATCTTTACCAAACTTGGTCAGTAGTTGCATCTAGTTGATATCTAGGTCAAGTTCGAATATGGGTCATGTCGGGTCAAGAACTAGGTCATAGGGTCAATTAGTGCATTTTCAACGGCGCCACTTTGTCCGGACTCTAATTCAAATTGTATTCATCCGAAACTTTTAAACAACTTTTTATCCTGCGTCAAAGTGGTATGGGGGTATAAGTCACATTCAGTGACAAAGCTCTAGTTTTTTATGTCAGAGATCTAAGCATTGTAAGAACTTTATATATCTGATTAAGGTTTCTTCCTTGCAATAATAATTATGATGAATTCAATGTTTGACACAAAAACTGCATTGGTCTGTTTTCCTTTGAACAAAAAGCAATCACTTTCTTTTTATACGCCCGTTTTAAAAAAACAGGACTTACTTTAGTTTCACCTTGGCGGCGGGCAGTCTGGTTGACAGGCTGGTGGGTGGTTGGGTGGGCGGGCGGAGTTATCAAGTTGTCCAAAGCCTTAAAACGGGCGTATCTTGTGACAGTTTAGCACTCTTGTTTATTTTTGAAAGATCGTCTAATAAATTATTGAATATTAACAATTTCCCCATGATGGCTTACGTTGTACTGTCAAGCACTGGAATAGTCGAGCGCGCTGTCCTCTGGCAGCTGTTGTTAAAGATATGTTAAACAAATTAATTATTTTAAGTTAATGTCAAGTGTGTTGGTGGTTTTTAAGGAAGCCGTTTTTAATATCAAGCTATAACATATTTTCAATAATCGGATGACTAACTGGAATAAGCTTAAGCTATTGTAACATATGAAAATAACGAAAATAGCAAAATGATAGATTAAACATATTTTTACGCCCCGGTAGGGTGGCATATAGCAGTTGAACTGTCTGTCAGTATGTCAGTCAGTCTGTCTGTCTGTTCGAAAAAAAATTTAACAGTGGCCATAACTTTTCACTATTGAAGATAGCAACTTGATATTTGGCATGCATGTGTATCTCATGGAGCTGAACATTTTGAGTGGTGAAAGGTGAAGGTCAAGGTCATCCTTCAAGGTCAAATGTCAAATAAATGGCGTCTGTCCGTCTAAAAACTTGAACATTGGCCATAACTTTTTAAATATTGAAGATAGCAACTTGATATTTGGCATGCATGTGTATCTCATGAAGCTGCACATTTTGAGTGGTGAAAGTTCAAGGTCAAGGTCATCTTTCAAGGTCAAGGTCATCCTTCAAGGTCAAAGGTCAATTATTTTTTTTCAATTTCAAAGCGGCGTTATTAAGAAGCTGCACATTTTTAGTGGTGGAAGTTCAAGGTCAAGGTCATCCTTCAAGGTCAAGGTCATCCTTCAAGGTCAAAGGTAAAAAAATAAAATCAAAGCCGCGTTCTCATGAAGCTGCACATTTTGAGTGGTGGAAGTTCAAGGTCAAGGTCATCCTTCAAGGTCAAAGATACAAAAAAATAATTATTTTTAAAGCGGCACAATAGGGGGCATTGTGTTTCTGATGAAAACATCTCTTGTTCACAGAGTTATGGCCCTTTGAAATTTTCCATTAACTGTACATATAGTGCAATTCTTGTCTGGGCTATTTCTCAGCAACTAATGACCGGAATTCAATGAAACTTTATGGAAAGCTTCACTACCAAGAGGAGATGTGCATATTATCAGCGGATTCTGGTTGGATGATTTTTCACAGAGTTCTGGCCCTTTGAAATTTTATAAAAAACAATTCTTGTCCCCCCAACTACTGTGCCCTCAAGATGTTTCCTTTTATCTTAATATATAGTGCAATATTGTGACAAAAAAAAACTTTGGGGAGCATCACCCGTTTCCGACGGTTTCTTGTTTTTAATTCAGAGCTTGTACCACTGTGGATGAAAGTTGAAAAGTACATGCATGTACAAATTCAAGTTCATGATCAAGTTTGATTTCTCTACATTTACATTTATGATCCCATAGTTGAGTTTTAATTAAATCTTCATGAAGCTGAGAACTTTTCTAATCAACAGCTTCACACACAAATATATTGCAGCAAGTTTTTTTAAGTGTCATGCCTCTTTTAATATGATTGTGTACTTTTAGACATGATCATGTGACTTACCAAGTGAACTGTCTGAAGCATGATGTAAAAAAACGCATTAACTTAACCCTTTATGCGCAGTGGACTCTCCTATCCTTCTAAATTGGATCAGTTTATTTCCAAAATTAGGGGTGTCAAGTATATTTATGTCTATTTTTAGAATATTTCATAAAGAAATTCATTTAAGCAAACAGCGCAGACCCAGATGAGACGCCGCATTATGCGGCGTCTCATCTGGGTCTACGCTGTTTGCAATGTCCTTTTTTCAGGAAGCTAGGCATAAATGGGTTAACCCTTTACCACTTATAGATACGTATCTTCACGCATTTGTAGTCAATTAGAAAGTTATATTTTATTTGAGACCTTTCTTACTATATTCAAGTTTTAAAGGCTTTATTTCCAACCCTTACATACTGATGAGCAGCAAACAGCATAAACCCTGAACAGACTGCCAGTTATTTGCTGGCTGTTCTGGTTCTATGCTGGTTGCAAAAGACATTTTCACTTTGCTTTAAATTTAATGTTGTAAAGTTTGTATCCAAGCATATGAATGTTATATTGAAATCTTTTTTTTTCCAAACATGGACATTGGTATATACATGTAATATTTTTAATTTCAATGAAAACAACAAGTAAATTGTCACAGATTAGTGGATTCGAACAACAAGTAAATTGTCACAGATTAGTGGCATTGAACAACAAGTAAATTGTCACAGATTAGTGGCATTGAACAACAAGTAAATGGTCACAGATTAGTGGCATTGAACAACAAGTAAATTGTCACAGATTAGTGGCATTGAACAACAAGTCAATTGTCACAGATTAGTGGCATTGAACAACAAGTAAATTGTCACAGATTAGTGGCATTGAACAACAAGTAAATTGTCACAGATTAGTGGCATTGAACAACAAGTAAATTGTCACAGATTAGTGGCATTGAACAACAAGTAAATTGTCACAGATTAGTGGCATTGAACAACAAGTAAATTGTCACAGATTAGTGGCATTGAACAACAAGTAAATGGTCACAGATTAGTGGAATTGAACAACAAGTAAATTGTCACAGATTAGTGGCATTGAACAACAAGTAAATTGATTAGTGGCATTGAACAGACACATTTTTGCTTGTGCAAATACAACGCATTTACTTTTTGCATGCATCTATCAAATTTGTGGTTGCACTTAAGCACAAGACCAGTGTCTAGGTGTACAATTTTCTTGGTATTGCTATCATTTACCATCTTAGATCCTTGTTTTGTAGGGAAAATGAATCAACTGGGATTTTTCTGTTGGCAAACACATTTTATTCCGTTGAGTAGTTTGTTTGTATAATTTCTGATAAGGCTGGAGGATTGAGAATGTCATGTGTTTGTTAAGACTTGGTGTTAACATACAATAAATAACTTAGACCCCCTTTAAATGAAATTCATGAGTATATCTTTTCCCTTTAAAGAAATATTTATGCATACATTTGATACATTATCTGGGAATTAACCCTTTGCATGCTGGGAAATTTGTTGTCTGCTAAAATGTTGTCTGCTTAATTTCTAAAACTAGCATTTTCTTCGATTTTTTTTCAAAGAATACTATCAGAATAGCAAACAGTATGGATCCAGATGAGACGCCACATTCTGTGGCGTCTCATCTGGATCCAAACTGTTTGCAAAGGCCTTTAAAAATTTGGTTCCCGCACTGAAAGGGATATGGTTGATATCTGACTAAGACCATAGATAGAAAAAGATTAATGCAGTATGAGTTAACTCAATGATGACCTTAAATAGCTAGATTAAACATTTGTGTTATATTTCATGCAAAATATGCTTCATTTACTGTCATTTTGACTTGCAATAATCTATCATTTTAGTGCAAATTATATTTGAAAAAGCAAAAAGGTATTTGGCATCAAATGGTTTACATTTAATTTATTTGATGGCTATAAGTAAACTCAAAACATAGATTGATTTGATGGTTAAACAAAAACAAAAAACCTAATGAACCAGTTCATAGATTAAGGAACTAAACACTATATTTGCTATAGAACTTTTTAAACCACTCAAAGGAAAAAAAAACTGCAGATTAGCGAACAACTGCAATAGCCTGACCAACAACTGCAATAGCCTGACCAACAACTGCAATAGCCTGACCAACAACTGCAATAGCCTGACCAACAACAACAAAAAAACACAATTATCTTGTACCTCTCTAAAATGGTACCTGGTCATTAAAAAAGCAAAGTAAATCTTTGAGCATGGCTTCTTTGTTACTTCCTTTAATCTAAACGAATTAAACAAATTTATGCAACATTTTAATTGAAGTCTCAATAATCGCAATTTGAACAGCTATTTCTTAATGTTCGATTTCTGGCAATGAATAAATAATACAGCCATAAACATTTCAATTTTGGTTGCAACTTTGAAAAGTTTTCATTTGCCATACAAATTGCCCAAACACTTTTATTGGTTTGAATTGGTGTCAGGTAATTTACAGAACATTCTATGTGTATCATATTTCCCATCATGAATACATCAGTGTGGGATTTATTTGTTAAGTGCAATATTTGCACTGTATAAACACTAAATTAAATGATGAAAATGCACTGAAGTGTTTGCATTTGTTTCCCTGTGAATAACATCATTTTGAAAGGATTTTTTTAGATCTATAATTGTGCAACAGGTCAACAATAATGTCTGATTATTGTCGACAAAAGCATCATTTATTTCACAAAAATTAAATTACCAATAATATGGTGAAATATGTTTTATTTAATTTAGAAAGAAATTAAAATAAAATTATTTTAATGACAAAATGTACTAAATACTTTTGTTCGAGATATTTAAAAGTAAATGAACTGACATATTTAACTTCTGAATATCATGTTAGTTAGTATAAATTTTTATAATGATAAAAATAATAATATTATAATAATAAAATAACAACAACAACAACATGAGTCAATGCATACTTATGTTGTACCTGCAGTTGTTCTGGACAATTAAATAGTTGAGACATTCTGAAATGCCCTTAAGGCATAAATGAAAACCAAATGAATTTTAAATTGCCTTAAAATGATCAGGTATTTAATTTTGTCCTTGGCTGAAGGCCGGGTGTGTATTGAATATACAAAGCTAATAACTCCATGGTGTGCCATTTTTTAATCAGATAAAAAGACTTAATAAGCCATATTATGTACAATGTACCTATTCAGATGATTTGTGTTTGTCGATCTTGTATTCCGTCCAAGTTTTGGTTTATGGAGGTGTTTGTCCAAATTGTGATTAATTAGGTCATTTGAGGATAGTAGGAGCAAGAGGATTTATATTTCGCCATGTAACTGCTACGCTGGTGTTGTTGCTATGATGTAACTGCTATGCTCTTGTTGTTGCAATGGATTGTATGGTGTCACAGGAATCGTCACAAGCTGTCCATGGTATGTGAAAATATTAATATGTGGGACGTTTTTGTGTACATGTTGATGTTTATGGTAAAATGTTTCCCTTTGTTTCTGTTTATCATAATTGGGCTGTAGATTAAGAGCATGGTTTAACTCATCATGTACACTGTTTCTGTTTTGCGGGGAGTTTAAAAAGAAATGATCACCAAAAGTGCCCATCAAGAACTGATTGAATGTTTTATTTCTGTTTTAGATACAATATTTGTAAGTTTCTCTTGCTAAGTCCTTGGATTATCATATTAGTAACAACAGGAAATTATATGTTTAATTGGTGAAAATTTTGCTTTGTTTAACTGTTGAGGAGTTCAAAATTGCCTGATGTCGCCTGTCATTACTGTCACAAATCATTAATGGTACTCTATGTTTCCTTATTTTTATGCATTAAATGTTCAAATTTTCACCAAAAGTCCCCACTAAGAATTGTGATATTTTTTGATACCAATTTTACTGTTTTAACTCATTATACCCCCATAAACATTGGTAATGGGGGCTATATCGGAGTCACTTTGTCGGTCTGTCTGTCGGTCTGTCCCAAAATTTCATCCGATATTCGCCAAACTTGGTCACAAGTTGTATCTTGATGATGTATAGGTCAAGTTTGAATATGGGTCATGCCGGGTCAAAAACTAGGTCACGGGGTCACTTAGTGTGTTTTAAACCGAAAGTTTTTCCGGACCATAACTATGTCATTTATTGGTAGATTTTAAAATTACTTGGTACATTTGTTCACCATCATGGGACGGTGTGTCGGGTGAAAAAAGTATGTTGATATCTCCAAGGTCAAGGTCACACTTGGAGTTCAAGGGTCCAATGCTTGTCCAGGCCATAACTTTATCATTTATTGTGAGATTGTAAAATCATTTGGCAAATTTGTTCACCATCATGGGACAGTGTGTCGCGCGAAAGAATTACGTCAATATCTCGAAGGTCAAGGTCACACTTTGAGTTCAAAGATTAAAAATGGCCAAACATGAGCTTGTCTGGGCAATAACTATGTCGTTCATTGTGAGATTTTAAAATCATTAGGCACATTTGTTCACCATCATTGGACAATGTGTCGCGCGAAAGAATTACGTCAATATCTCCAAGGTCAAGGTAACACTTTGAGTTCAAAGGTCAAAAATGGCCATAAATGAGCTTGTCCGAGCCATTACTATGTCATTCATTTTGAGATTTTAAAATCATTTGGCATAAATGTTCACCATTATTGGACGGTGTGTTGTGCGAAAAGAATTACATCAATAACTCCAAGGTCAAGGTCACACTTTGAGTTCAAATGTCAAAAATGGCCATAAATGAGCTTGTCCGGGCCATAAATATGTTGTTCATTGTGAGATTTTAAAATCATTTAGCACATTTGTTCACCATTATTGGACGGTGTGTCGCGCAAAAGAATTACGTCGATATCTGCAACGTTAAGGTCACACTATGAGTTCAAAGGTCAAAAATGGCCATAAATGATCTTGTCCGGGCCATAACTATGTCATTAATTGTGAGATTTTAAAAATGCCTGGTACATTTGTTCACAATCATTGGACGATGTGTTATGCAAAAGAATTATGTCGATAACTCCAAGGTCTAGGTCACACTTGGAGTTTTAAAGTAAAAAAATGGCCATAAATTTGGATGGCATGTCATGCAAAAGAATTCATGAGTTCAAAGGTCGAAATGGCCATAAATGATAATGGCATTATAATTCTTAAAAATCGCCATAAATTTGATTCTCTTGTTTTGTGAAGACAGCATGCAAAATAGTCTGTGTCAATGCGGCATGTGGGGGTTTACGTCACGTCTGTGACAAAGCTCTAGTTTTTAGTTGTTCATGGAGTGTTATATGTGTATATGTATATATAGATATATATGCTCTCTGGTAGGGACAGTTGAGGGTTTTTCATGATAATTTATGCTTCTATACAAAACAAACAACTTTAGGTCAGGTCAATATTTTGCTTACCGGTATATTAGATGTTTTGAAGGACGTAAAATTCAGTAGAGACTAACAAATCAAATACAAATTCAAATGAAAATGGACTGTTAAATTTTGGAACTAAAGTTCATGACCTGTTTACTTTATCATGGAAAATTGCTTACCTATAAGAATTTTATCTAGTATAAAAGGTTAGAAGTGCAAGAGGTGTATGTATCAGAGAAAAATTGAACTAATTACAGTCCACAATATGTCGAACTTATAAAACTGTAAAAATTATATTTAGTTAATCTCTTAAGAAACTATCTTAACAGAACAGCAAACATATCAATAAAAGGGATATTTGAAGTAACACCTTCAAAACCCACGCATAACAGCTCTTTTATCAAACATCTGAAAGTCAAACCATCAAAAGGAAATTTTATGACTGGATTAGGGAAACAATATACTTTTTGCCATTTGAAATATTACCATGATAACAGCTATACAATCAGCCAAAAATGAGACAGCAACTTTTAAAGAAGTTATGGTATGTATGTGTCAGCCAATCCTTCTGCTACCAATTTTGTCTATACGTTATATCATTCTTTGAACAAGTTGCTTCACTCTTGTATAAAAAAGCATCAGCAGCATTTCTGTAATGATTGAAAAAATAGCTTTTAACCCTTTCAGTGCGGAAACCGAATTTTGAAGGCCTTTGCAAACAGTTTGGATCCTGATGAGACGCCACAGAACGTGGCGTCTCATCAGGATCCAAACTGTTTGGTTCTGTGGTGTCTCATCAGGATCCAGACTGTTTGCTATTCTGATAGTATTCTTTGAAAAAAATCGAAGAAAATGCTAATTTTAGAAATTTAGCAGACAACATTTAAGCAGACGACAAATTTTCCAGCATACAAAGGGTTAATTGCTTTCAATAGCCGACCTAGGCGTTGATAACTATTAGCCTAATGGTTCTTCAAAATCAAAGGGCGAAAATGAAGCTGTTGTTATCTCCAATCAGCAATATTTAACCCTTTGCATGCTGGGAAATTTGTCATCTGCTAAAATGTTGTCTGCTAAATTTCTAAAATTAGCATTTTCTTTGATTTTTTTCCAAAGAATACTATCAGAATAGCAAACAGTTTGGATCCTGATGAGACGCCACGTTCTGTGGCGTCTCATCTGGATCCAAACTGTTTGCAAAGGCCTTCAAAATCCGGTTCCAGCGCTCAAAGGGTTATGCTATGAAGGAAATTGCTATAGGAACAAGAAAAAATCCATATGTGGAGTGACAATACTGACATATTCCAGGTAATATCACAGGCTTCATGTGAAATCAATGGGCTTTAGCTATAGTCTCTGTTATTGCCATCAGGTGAATTCCTTTTATGGTGGTGGTAAACATAGTGCCTCTGATAAACATGTGCCTAGTTGACCATTAAACTGGGTATTGTAGTTCCAGATGTAGTATAATTATTTTGATTTTAGTTTGGTATGGGTGTGGTAAAAGATGTGCTAATTAATTAGGTTTTAGAAGAGGTATCTTCTATGTTCTGATTATTGTGCTTTCGATACTGTATAAATGTTTTGTGGTTACTGTACAAGTGTTTTGTGGTTACTGTACAAGTGTTTTGTGGTTACTGTACAAGTGTTTTGTGGTTACTGTACAAGTGTTTTGTGGTTACTGTACAAGTGTTTTGTGGTTACTGTACAAGTGTTTTGTGGTTACTGTATAAATGTTTTGTGGTTACTGTACAAGTGTTTTGTGGTTACTGTACAAGTGTTTTGTGGTTACTGTACAAGTGTTTTGTGGTTACTGTACAAGTGTTTTGTGGTTACTGTACAAGTGTTTTGTGGTTACTGTACAAGTGTTTTGTGGTTACTGTACAAGTGTTTTGTGGTTACTGTACAAGTGTTTTGTGGTTACTGTACAAGTGTTTTGTGGTTACTGTACAAGTGTTTTGTGGTTACTGTACAAGTGTTTTGTGGTTACTGTACAAGTGTTTTGTGGTTACTGTATAAATGTTTTGTGGTTACTGTACAAGTGTTTTGTGGTTACTGTACAAGTGTTTTGTGGTTACTGTACAAGTGTTTTGTGGTTACTGTACAAGTGTTTTGTGGTTACTGTACAAGTGTTTTGTGGTTACTGTACAAGTGTTTTGTGGTTACTGTACAAGTGTTTTGTGGTTACTGTACAAGTGTTTTGTGGTTACTGTACAAGTGTTTTGTGGTTACTGTACAAGTGTTTTGTGGTTACTGTACAAGTGTTTTGTGGTTACTGTACAAGTGTTTTGTGGTTACTGTACAAGTGTTTTGTGGTTACTGTACAAGTGTTTTGTGGTTACTGTACAAGTGTTTTGTGGTTACTGTATAAGTGTTTTGTGGTTAATGTATAAGTGTTTTGTGGTGTTATGCAGAATGTGGATAAGACGTTGTTTTTGAAGACAGTTTATTTGAAGGCACTAAGCAGATAAACATGTATTATGGACTTATTGAATTTTGTTGTTGGAACTATAATTTCAAAAAGATTATTATAATTATTATGCCCCCCCTTAAAAGAAGAGGGGTATATTGTTTTGCAGGTCGGTCCGTCCGTCCGTACGTCCACCAGATGGTTTCCGGATGATAACTCAAGAACACTTAGGCCTAGGATCATGAAACTTCATAGGTACATTGATCATGACTGTCAGATGAACCCTATTGATTTTCAGGTCACTAGGTCAAAGGTCAAGGTCTTAGTGACTCAAAATAGTAAAATGGTTTCCAGATGATAACTCAAGAATGCTTAGGCCTAGGATCATGAAACCTCATAGGTACATTGATCATGACTGGCAGATGACCCCTATTGATTTTCAGGTCACTAGGTCAAAGGTCAAGGTCATAGTGACTAAAAATAATAAAATGGTTTCCGGATGATAACTCAAGAATGCTTAGGCCTAGGATCATGAAACTTCATAGGTTCATTGATCATGAATGGGAGATGAACCCTATTGATTTTCAGGTCACTAGGTCAAAGGTCATGGTCACAGTGACTCGAAACAGTAAAATGGTTTCCGGATGATAACTCAAGAATGCTTATGCCTAGGATCATGAAACTTCATAGGCACATTGATCATGACTGGCAGATGACCCCTATTGATTTTCAGGTCACTAGTTCAAAGCGCAAGGTCACAGTGACTCGAAATAGTAAAATGGTTTCCGGATGATAACTCATGAATGCTTACACCTAGGATCATGAAACTTCATAGGTACATTGATCATGACTGGCAGATGACCCCTATTAATTTTCAGGTCACTAGGTCAAAGGTCAAGGTCACAGTGACAAAAAACATATTAACACAATGGCTTCCACTACAACTGACAGCCTATATGGGGGCATGCATGTTTTACAAACAGCCCTTGTTTATTTTTTATGGTAAATGTTTCATAGGTTGAAATGAATAATTCAAGTACAATATCTGGTAATCTAAAATTGATTCTTTGTTTGTTATAGAACAATTTTTTGAAATGACTATTATGATGGAAAGTCGATTTAGGCTGATCTCAGCTTCCATTTCATTCATCAAATATCACAAACATTTTAATTTTGAATATGATTTTTAACCTCTTAACACTCTGCATCAAAGTTAAATGATCATTCAATTTTGCAGGCTTTTATATTTGATTGGCAATACGATATACCATGGAAGCATGTCTTCATCAAACTATCCTCTGGTGACTAAAGAATTATTATAACAGATCACAGTAATAGCAACATTTAACCCTTTGCATGCTGGGAAATTTGTCGTCTGCTAAAATGTCTTCTGCTGAATTTCTAAAATTAGCATTTTCTTTCAAAGAACACTATCAGAATAGCAAACAGTTTGGATCCAGATGAGACGCCACGTTCTGTGGCATCTGGATCCAAACTGTTTGCAAAGGCCTTCAAAATTCGGTTCCAGCACTGAAAGGGTTAAACCTGTACCACTTAGATACGTATGTTGACACATTTGTAGTCCCTTAGAAAGTTACTTTTAATTATAAACCTTTCTTACTAGATTCAATTTTCAAAGGCTTCATTTTCAACGCTGAGATGCTGATGAGCAGCAAACAACAAAAATCCTGAACAGGCTGTGAGTTACTCGCAGGCTGCTCTGGTGTATGCTGTTTGCACATAGCCATTTTCACTTTGCTTCTGAGTGGGAAAGGGGTTAACAATGTGAATCAGAGTGCAACCCTTGTAATTGGTCTGCTTACAGTAACGCGAAATAATAAAAAGGTGACATGACTGGCCCATGGTAATGTGACGTTAACAGCTTTAATTGCTGAATAATGACAGGTCCCCTGTCTGCAAAAGTTTGGTGTATCTTCTTATGCCAGATATTTATTGAGCTGCACAAATATATAACTGTGTCTTTTAATACATGGACATTATTGAAACTCCTCTAACTTTTAATATGAATTATAAGGTGATTGCAATGTTATTAAAGGTTTTTAAATTAAATCAATACATGTATTGCCTGACGCAGCTCAGTTGTGAAAGGATATCATTACTATCTGCATAACATGTTACATATAGATCAATGTAGTATTTATTGAAAGTGAATGAATGGTACGTGATTGACAACGTTGAATCCTTCCCCTGTGTTACTTCTTCAACTATGGATTATAAGTGGATTAACATTTTAAAGCAGTTTAAACTAGAAATGGCGCGGCAGAGGCCGACGCGTATCCCCACGCCGAATGTTTGACCTAGGTGTGCCCCAGGGTTGGTAATGGGGCCATGCATAGCTGAGATTGACCGTATTGTCATAAGAGAAGTTCATCATCAATTAGAAGTGAATTGGTGTAGAAATGAAGAAGTTATAGTAAAAGGCAATTTTGGGTGGATCTGACATATGTGGGCAGGGCGCCCCAGGGTTGGTAATTGTGCCATGCATAGTTGAGATTGACCGTATTGTCATAAGAGAAGTTCAGTATCAATTTGAAGTGAATCGGTGTAGAAATGAAGAAATTATAGTAAAAGGCAATTTCGGGCGGGTGTGGTCTATGTGGGCGGGGCCCCAGGGTTGGTAATGGGGCCATGCATAGTTGAGATTGACCGTATTGTCATAAGAGAGGTTCAGTATCAATTTGAAGTGAATCGGTGTAGAAATGAAGAAATTATAGTAAAAGGCAATTTTGGGTGGGTGTGGTCTACGTGGGCGGGGCGCCCCAGGGTTGGTAATGGGGCCATGCATAGTTGAGATTGACTGTATTGTCATAAGAGAAGTTCAATATCAATTTGAAGTGAATCGGTGTAGAAATGAAGAAATTATAGTAAAGGCAATTTTGGGTGGGTGTGGTCTATGTGGGCGGGGCCCCAGGGTTGGTTATGGGGCCATGCATAGTTGAGATTGACCCTAATGTCATAAGAGAAGTTCAGTATCAATTTGAAGTGAATCCGTGTAGAAATGAAAAAATTATAGTAAATGGGAATTTTTTGGTGGGTGTGGCCTATGTGGGCGGGCGCCCCAGGGTTGGGATTGGGGCCATGCATAGTTGAGATTGACCCTAATGTCATAACAAAAGTTCAGTATCAATTTGAAGTGAATCCGTGTAGAAATGAAAAAATTATAGTAAATGGAAATTTTTGGTGGGGGTGGCCTATGTGGGCGGGGGGCCCCAGGGTTGGGAATGGGGCCATGCATGGTTGAGATTGACCGTATTGTCATAAGAGAGGTCCAGTATCAATTTGAAGTGAATCGGTGTAGAAATAAAGAAGTAAATGTAAAATAACCTAAAAAAATGAGTGATAATTTCTGACGCGGCCCAACCCCAACCGCTATAACTTTTGACCCAGGGGTCAGATCAAAATTCCAAATAGTGCAGGGTCGCACATATGCTCATAGCTACCATGTGTGTAAGTTTCAAGGTTCTAGTGCTTTTAGTGTAGGAGGAGATAGTGGCCAGGACGGACGGACGGACGGACAGACGGACGGACGGACGGACGGCGGAGATAACCACAATATCCCCACCTTTTTTTCAAAAAGCGTGGGGATAATGATATATATATTGAAATTGGCCCGGTAGCTTATAATTAATGTCTGCATAATATATAACATATAGGCAAATGTTGAAAGTAAATTCATGTTTAATTTATGACAATTTGTGAATGTTGAAAAATTTAAATATTGAAATCATGCCTGTATGTGCAGTGTTCTCGCTAAGTATAAGCCTGACAGCTTGAGGTTCGGAAATGTTATTCAGGCTAAAAAAATTAATATTTAAATATTCCGGCTATATGATATGATTGTTGTATCTGTGTCTATGATGTAGAATTTGATATATTGCTAACAATATATTTTCGGGTATTGCATGATAAAACAATCTACGATCATTTTCAAATCTGCAATTATCATTGATGTAGTGCACTGATATGAACTTATGTTTTGACTGGTTTTAATTTGAAGTCTTAAAATACCAGTTTGGAAAACAAATCCAGTTGGCATATTTACATATTATACAAAATTTATAATTATTTGAAAATTATTTTGCTTTTAATAGCTTTGAACTTATTTTTTTACCTAACACAAAAGTGTGTGTGCTTGCATTTTCAACATGAAAATAAATGCCAAGAATTATTTTATCTTCTGCAAGAAAACAGATTTAACCCTTTCAGTGCGGGAACCAAATTTTGAAGGCCTTTGCAAACAGTTTGGATCCAGATGAGACGCCACAAAACGTGGCGTCACATCAGGATCCAAACTGTTTGCTATTCTGATAGTATTCTTTGAAAAAAATCGAAGAAATGGCTAATTTTAGAAATTCAGCAGACGACATTTTAGCAGATGACAAATTTCCCAGCATGCAAAGGGTTAATTAAGTAATTAATCTGCATCAAGAATATGGGATATTTCTTTGTAAATATTAACATTAACTTCAAACGTGAAAAGTCCTGTACTCCTGATTATATGATATTAGATTCTAAACTTAATTTCTAAAACCTTTTATGATAAAGGTTGCTTGTTAGTTTTATTTGTATGGCCTGGCATGGCCTGGCATGTACTGATGCCAGGAGGGTTATAGCAATTCTGTCCACTAGTTTTTTCAGTCTTACACTTTTGTAAACAAAAGAATACAAAATATATGGCTAACTTGTGATCAAAGAAATAATCCATTCATTGTGGGCAATGTCGTATTTTGTATAAATATTTAATTATTTGATTACTCTTTTGTTGAGTGTGGAACTACTCTATCTGCTGAACATTCCTGTATCGGATAAATCAAAATTGCGTTCAACCCTTTTACAAGTTAATACAATAAGCAAGGGTATACTGATGTCTGCCAATCTTGAACTATATGTTGCTCAATTATTAATTACCTAAACTCCACAATTTATATAAAAGATGCAATGAATATGTGTGCTGCCTTTAAGTTTCAAAGTTAAAATACTTTTCACTTAGGCTTTGAAGTTCATTGCAGAAAACCAAGGTAGTATAAAGATTCCTCAAATTGAGTTTAATGTGTTACCTTTAACAACACAGGGGTCAAATAACACATATCAAAATAGCAAATCAGTTGCGAATTCCTCGAACTTAGATGACTTATTTGATGGTTTAAGTTCAGAATATTTGGTATGTCAATCCCTGCAACGACACGTGATGACGTAGAAAAATAATTTATATATTAAATCATCATTTTTACTGATACGCTACCTTAAAGATTAATTATAGATCTTGGATTCCATTGCAATTCACTTTGCTGTTGATTTTACAAAAGTCTTGTTATGATATAATAGTAACAGTTGTTTAATTATTTGTATAATGTTACGCAAAAGTCGGGGACATTGTGTGATTTTACCCATTTCCCAGTTACATTCTTTGAAATCATGTCAAATATATTGTATGGAACATAGATTTGGTTCCTATTGTGTATGTAATTGTGAACTTAGTGTGAAGAACACCAAGAAGTTGGGAATCAAGATTATCACTCTGCCATAGATTAATATGAATTGTGTGTGCTTAACATGGCAATGGTGAACTGGATTTTAAAGAAATAATAAACGATGCAAACAGGTTGGATAGAGGAGCAGTTGACCAACCTGTCTTATAAAGGTAGGTACAGTTGGTTGAATTTTTGTTTACAATGAGGGGAACATTAAAATAGTAAGATTTATGGTTTTCTGTTTATAAACACCCTGCAAGCATCTGCAATTATAAATTGTTTAATAGACTTTTAACGACTCTGAGAAATGGTTTACGAAAACGGGGCCTAACGCATGAGCGTTGAGTGTCGTCACAGATTAGATTGTGAAGTCTGCACATACTTATCACGGACTACACTTTTCGCCTAGACTGGATTTTGGTTTAGAAGAGTCTTCCTTTAACCCTTTGAGCGCTGAAACCGAATTTTGAAGGCCTTTGCAAACAGTTTGGATCCAGATGAGACGCCACAGAACGTGGCGTCTCATCAGGATCCAAACTGTTTGCTATTCTGATATTATTCTGTGAAAAAAATCGAAGAAAATGCTAATTTTAGAAATTCAGCAGACGACATTCTAAGTCTTTTATTTGCACAAAGTAAAAAATTAAAGGGTAAAATATCAATAAATATTTGCTAAATAATACTTGTCTATAATTATTCATTATACCGTAATATGACGATATGAGAGCTGTTGTTCTATTTATGGTGAAAAAAAAAAGAAAAATTAACAAGAGTAGAAACTTGTTTCATTATGTTCATTTGTCTAGAATGTCCTTGACAGAGGCGAATTTTAGAGGAAGAAGATAATGTATAAAAACTTGTTCATGAAAAGTAACCTCTTAAAGGGATCTTTTCACGCTTTGGTAAATTGACAAAATTGAAAAAAGTTGTTTCAGATTCGTAAGTTTTCGTTTTAGTTATGATATTTGTGAGGAAACAGTAATACTGAACATTAACCATGCTCTAATATAGCCATTATATGCATCTTTTGACGATTTTAAAACCTAAAAATTATAAAGCGTTGCAACGCGAAACGATTGAATAATTTGGAGAGTTCTGTTTTTGTCGTTAAATTTTGTGAAACTACGAAGATTGCTTATATAAGGTATAAAATACGTCTAGGATAGATACTCGGCGGAATAGCTCAGTAGGCTAAAGCGTTTTTAATTCAGGATTCTGGCAGGACTCCCGGGGTCACTGGTTCGAAACCTGCTCCGGACAATGTTCTTTTCCTTTTTTTAATTGTTTTCTTGATTTTTTACTGGAGCTTTTATGATCCAATGTTTACATTTATCAATATAAAGCATTTAATGAATAGGTTAAAAAAATGCCAAAATCTGTGAAAAGGCCCCTTTAATGACGTAGGGACTTTGACAAAAAAATGAAAACAGGATTAGGTCCTACCTGACAAGTCATCTTTTGCTGTCCCTTTCTGACTATAAGACCATAACTGATGGGTGCATGTTGACTTTTATTGACAATCTTCAAATAAGTTTTTAGGCTCATGTGCATAATTTATCATGTTTGGGCGGAACTTATATCATCTGTTTTGTGTAGGCAGTTTTTTGTATTGATTACTTGCTAGGGTCCAAACCAATCCTGTTTCTTTAGCGAACGGTGACAGTGTGGTTGTTTAAACAGATTGCCAAACATTTGCTTAAGTGTTTCTTGTGTTTTGGCGTGGAAAGTTTTTTTTTTCTTCGTTTATATAACTGTTATTGTCAGTATGTAAAAACTGTCATTTCTGAGTATTGTTAATGCAACACAAATCAGGCTTATACTGTTATGAAGTCCCTATTATTCTCAAAGTTTGTAAAATACATAAAATAATATAAAATTACAATGCAATATTAATATTAAATTCTCAGTATGTTTAGGATTGGGAATACAATTAATGTAAAAATAGATTCTGTAAAGTCCCTATTTTCAAACTTTTGTGTGAGATAAAAATAGTGATATTCATATTAACTCATATGATATTAGAATATATTGGTATTTATTGAGTCACCAAAAATGTCAAAAATATTCATGTGATCATTAATTACATAAGTGTTACACATAACAACATTTACCTCCATGTTTGGTTGATAAAACAATTTTATCAAACATGAACATGTGTTGGCTTTGAGTGTGGATAGATAAACAATTTTGAGTGGATACATGGTTATTGCAAAAAAAAAATGCACTTGATTACAATGATGTGGTTATATTCTTGTGAAAACGAATTGCATTTTGATGTATGAGGGTTTGAGAAGGATGCATCATTACTTTGTTTTTTGTTGAAATGTCAGGTAACTAAATTATTTATTGGCATGGGTGTGCTTGTTCTGACTCAGCTGTGTGCAGTACAGTTTAATATTGCTGACATTTTGTATGCATTATTATATGTACTCAAATATTAAATGACAATTTCTAATATGGAATTCAATTTTTATGTCCCCCACTATAGTAGTGGGGGACATATTGTTTTTGCCCTGTCTGTCTGTTGGTCTGTTGGTCTGTTTGCGCCAACTTTAACATTTTGCAATAACTTTTGCTATATTGAAGATAGCAACTTCATATTTGGCATGCATGTGTATCTCATGAAGCTGCACATTTTGAGTGGTGAAAGGTCAAGGTCAAGGTCATCCTTCAAGGTCAGAGGTCAAATATATGTGGCATAAATCGCTCATTTTATGAATACTTTTGCAATATTGAAGATAGCAACTTGATATTTGGTATGCATGTGTATCTTATGGAGCTGCACATTTTGAGTGGTGAAAGGTCAAGGTCAAGGTCATCCTTCAAGGTCAAAGGTCAAATATATGTGGCCCAAATCGCTTATTTTATATATGCTTTTGCAATATTGAAGATAGCAACTTGATATTTGGCATGCATGTGTATCTCATGGAGCTGCACATTTTGAGTGGTGAATGGTCAAGGTCAAGGTCATCCTTCAAGGTCAGAGGTCAAATATATGTGGCCCAAATCGCTTATTTTATGAATACTTTTGCAATATTGAAGATAGCAACTTGATATTTGGCATGCATGTGTATCTCATGGAGCTGCACATTTTGAGTGGTGAAAGGTCAAGGTCATCCTTCACAAGGTCAAGGTCATCCTTCACAAGGTCAAGGTCATATATAGGGGGACATTGTGTTTCACAAACACATCTTGTTATGCCTTTCTTCGAAGAAGAGGGGTATATTGTTTTGCACATATCGGTCGGTCCGTCCATCGGACTGATTGGGGTAAAGTTATGTGTTGCTAAATTTTCAAAAATATAATAACATTTTGCCACTCAAATGGTAAAGTTATCAAGTTATCCAAAACCTTCAAACGGGCAGTTTGGCACTCTTATATAATTTTGTGCCAATTTGTAATGAATCATGTCATTTGATAGTTTTTTATGCTTGAATTGTTTTTCTTTCAGAGCGTTATGTGCACATTATTTTAATATATAAAATTCATTCATAAAACCCAGATTCATTGGTTATAGACAATAATATTGCCATTTAAATAAAACACTGTGTATCAAATGTAAAAACAAATCCCAAATTTTGTTTTAAGCACTGCATCATTTCTGTGTTAATGTAAATTCTTGGTAATTGCAGCAGACATATTGATTGTAGACAGTATCGTCTGCTATGTCCCATGTCTGAGACCATTTTCTGATGCAAGATCTGCTTTTGTTGTCATGAGTTCACCTGATGAAGAACTAGTGAAAATTCCTAAAAATCTGAAAGTTACATATATTATGTGGAGTTAAAGAAACAGTTTGTGAACAGATGGAAATAATGTCAAGGATATTGAGACTGCTGTGGATAATTACATACTTTAAAATAAAATGAATGAGTATTTAGTAATGTAATTTACAGATTATAACCTTATATGTAAATTGTGGCTTTGATTTAGACAGAAGAGCTTAGAGAGAACACTATGATTATTTCTTATGGGAATTTGATTTTAAGCGAAGACAATTTTATTTTTAGTATAAACTTAATATATTTTTAATATGATTTTATGATACATTCTGGTGTTAGTATAACTAATAATGTATGCTATTAAAATTAAGTGTAAAACGACAACAACTACAACCATGTAAAAATGTGGCGTAAAGTCATGGTATAAAATAAAGACATGGTCACATTTTGCACCCAATATGATCAGTGAATTGAGTAAAGTTTGCATACTAAGGCTTTTTTTTTAATAACGTAGAAATATTTACTACTGTATTGAACTGTAAAGAAAAGATGAACGTTTGTTAGTCCCCATGGAAATACTGATCAGCTGCTTTCGAGTGTTTCCTGTTCGATCAGAATCAAAGGGTAAGATGTTGGTGAATTTGTTTGAACCTCTTAACCTGTGATATCCATAATAATTGTATACTGAAATTATTTTGAATGTTTGACTTTTTTGTGATTATTTTTTGTCCTTTGATCATCGGCTGTTGTCAATATTTACCGTAATTACACTCTTGAGGCCACTCTTATTGCCCAATCTGCATGAAACTTGGTCAGAGCATCTTGAGGCGACTCTTATTGCCCAATCTGCATGAAACTTGGTCAGAACATTTTTAGGCCACTCTTATTGCCCAATCTGCATGAAACTTGGTCAAAACATCTTGAGGCCACTCTTATTGCCCAATCTGCATGAAACTTGGTCAGAACAACTTGAGGCCACTCTTATTGCCCAATCTGCATAAAACTTGGTCAGAACATCTTGAGGCCACTCTTATTGCCCAATCTGCATGAAACTTGGTCAGAACAACTTGAGGCCACTCTTATTGCCCAATCTGCATGAAACTTGGTCAGAACAACTTGAGGCCACTCTTATTGCCCAATCTGCATGAAACTTGGTCAGAACAACTTGAGGCCACTCTTATTGCCCAATCTGCATGAAACTTGGTCAGAACAATATCTGAATGATATCGCGGACAATTTTGAAACTGGGTCATGTAAGGTCAAAAACTAGGTCACCAGGTCAAATGAAAGAAAAAGCTTGTAAACTCACATTAATTTTAAACTCACGTTAATAGTCAACTCTTCATAACACGTTGTCAGAATATTTGTTTTAATGATATCTTAGCTGAGTTCAAAAATGGTTCTGGGTGGTTGAAAAACACGGCCACCATTTGGCTGGACATTTTTCCATTTATGGCTATACTAAAACCTTGTTTATGCTCTAAAAGTTTCATTTTCAGTCCAATGTTCATGAAACTTGGTCAGAACATTTGTCCTAATGATATCTGGGTTGAGTTCCAAAATAGTTCCTGTCCATTGAGAATATGGCTGCAAGGGGGTTGGGGTAGTTTTCCTAATTTGGCTAAAGTAAAACCTTGTTAACATTTTAGAAGTCACATTTATAGTCCAATCTTTATCAAACTGGGTTAGAACATTTTGTTCTAATGATACGTTAGCCAAGTTTGAAAATGGTTCCAGTTCTTTAAAAAAACATGGCTGCCAGGGGGCTATTGTGAAACCTTGTTCACACCCTAGAAGTCACATTCATAGTCAAATCTTTATGAGAAAATTGGTCAGCGATTTTTTTCTAATGCTCCGCCAATTTAAAAAATGGTTATTGTTGGTGGAAATACATAGCCGCCTGGGCGCCGGTAAAGTTATATGGCTATTGTGAAACATTGTTAATACTATAGAAGTCGCATTTTTAGTCCAATCTAGAAACTAGGTCAGAAAGCTTATTCTAATGACATCTTGGCAAAGTTAGATTATTGTTTTGGTTTGTTGGAAGACATGGTCTCCAAGTTGTGGGGCAGTTTTTCTTTTTAGGCTACGGTGAAAACTGATTAACACTTTATCAGCCACATTTATGATCTCTATGAAACTTGGGTGAGAACGTTTTTCTCAATGAAATATGTTGACTGAGTTTGAATCCGTGTTATGTGAGCTCAAAAACAAGGTCACTTGGTAAAACAACATGTTCATAGTCCAGAAGTCACTTTTTGTCCAATCTTCATAAAATGTCAGAAATTATTTGTTTCCATGATATCTCAGCCAAATGGGACTAGAAATTAAACATCTATGTTTCATAAAGTACTTTCCTTACTTTAACCCATTTATGCCTAGCGTCTAGAAAAAAGGCATTGGCAAACAGCGTAGACCCCGATGAGACGCCGCATGATGGGGCGTCTCATCAGGGTCTGCGCTGTTTGCTTAAAGGAATTTCTTTAAGAAATATTCTAAATATAGAAATAAATATAAGACATCCCTAATTTTGGAAATAAAATAGATCCAATTTAGAAAGATGGGAGAGTCCACTAGGCATAAATGGGTTAAACTCCACCTTCTCAGAAAGTTGAGTTCCTTAGTGTGTCCCAGGTGAGCACATGGCTCTCTTGTTTGTGGATGCAATAGACAATGTGGTTAGCGATCACATGTGGTTAGGGAAGCAGACAATGCAGGTCCTTGCAGGAAAAACACAGCATTCGTTGGAACCCATCTGTTAAGCTGAAACAATCATTAGTGTCCTTTTCTATCATGGCATTGAACATTTTCAAAAAGAACTTCTGACATAACATGTTGTCATAATTGATGTGTAGGAGTAAAAAGCGGGAAGTATTTTCAGTCTGTTGATTAATGGTTGTTTGATGGTTGATATGCAGAATGTTAACATTAAGTTTGATGGTTGATATGCAGAATGTTAACATTAAGTTTGATGGTTGCTATGCAAAATGTTAACATTAATTTTTATGGTTGCTATGCAGAATGTTAACATTAAGTTTGATGTTTCCTATCCAGAATGTTTACCTGTTGAAAACTCAACTCCATTAAAGATGGATATTTATGTCCATTCCCTTTAACATGTGGAAGATACCTTTTAAACATTATAAGTAGGGGTGCTAAGTATAGTTCCCTTCTGCAAATCACTTTGAATATCTTGCAATAATATAAGTTTATTATAAAGCTTGCCTTTTGGTTTTATTTACCTTCATTTATTTTGTACAAAGTATAGGAGTATGATTCTCTATGTTAACAAGGTAAACGGTTGTTTTGTTTCTTTATTATTTAGCATTCAAGTTTGTGTAGTGTTGGCCCTGTCAGATTGCCACCAGAGAGACAGGCATCACAATGTTTGCAATTTTTAGTTGTCTGTTTATTGCATTTTCACACTCAGTACGTAGATTTTACTTATTGACAGTTACAAATATTTCATTTAACTCTTTCAGTGCGGGAACCGAATTTTAAAGGCCTTTGCAAACAGTTTGGATCCAGATGAGACGCCACAGAACGTGGCGTCTCATCTGGATCCAAACTGTTTGCTATTCTGATAGTATTCTTTGAAAAAAAAATGAAGAAAATGCTTATTTTACAAAGTCAGCAGACGACATTTAAGCAGATGACAAATTACCCAGCATGCAAAGGGTTAACATAGCTTAACCCTTTCCCTCATAAGAAGCAAAGTGAAAATGGCTATGTGCGAACAGCATAAAACCAGAACAGCCTGTGAGTTACTCGCAGTCTGTTCAGGTTTTATGCTGTTTGCTTCTCATCAGTACCTAAGGGTTGGAGATGAAGCTTTTAAAACTTGAATCTAGTAAGGAAGGTCTTTAATTTATTATAACTTTCTATGGACTGTAAATGCGTGAACATGCATATCTCATTGGTAAAGGGTTAATATAATTTGCAAGGAGGTGGCTTACATGATATCGATTGTGTGCTTCTTGTATTTTCAGTACTCTGTGCTGATAGGGTGACACAGATGACCAAGACGTACAATGACATAGAGGCAGTTACTCGATTACTTGAAGAAGTAAGAAAACATTAGATTTATTTGTCAAATAAAGTCAAACTTCAGCAGCACTTGCTGGAAAGAAAACCAAAAACAATGCAGGCTTTTGTTTAACAGAACAATATGTGACTCTTCCGCTTGCTGCCTCTGAAAACTTGAATTGGGAAACAGTTGATGAAATACCAACTACAGCATGCATGTTGTAATACACAAATATTTAGCAGCTAAAGTTGGAGATAAAATTATCATCATACATTGACAAAATCACTGGTTTTTATGATCAATGGATCTTCATTGCAAAAGAGTGTTGCGCAATGATTATTGCATGTCACGCATGGAACTGACTATTGGCTGGTTAATCATAATCATCATATGGAAGCTTCAAACTTGATACTTGCTATGCAAACATGCTGGGGCAATAATCCCATATCAGATACTTAGTTTCAATATCGACCGTTAATGATCCATTTAAGTTGCTTTAAAACATAGTCCTTACACCAGCATCAGGATGGTATCCAATGTTTACGGCATCGACAGCCGTCTCCAAGCTATTGTCATCAGGTTTTTATAGGATTTAAAATCCATTCATAGCTTGCAGTGCCAGTATTGGAAGTCTGTTATTAATTCATGATCTAGCAGGAGGCTTTTGAAACCACCTGCGACTGAATGCCTTCACAAGCCTTCCTGCTATTGATCAGATCAAGTATTTTCATCATGTTATTTTATGTATATGAATACTGACTGTTTTATTTCCTTTCTTTTTTCCATTAGGTGTTTGTTTATTAGCTTTACTGCCAAAGGCAGAAGAGCTTATGGGATGGCATGGTGTTAGTGTGCAGGGGTTTTACAGCACTGTCTGTGCCTCCGGAAAACGGAGGCACTCCCAAAGCAAACGGACCCGATCCCAAACCGAAATTATAAAAAAGAGTGTAACTGTAACTGAAAAACAAAACTGCAGTACTTGAATAAACGTTGAACATGCCCAATATTGCATCTGTTTATATAAAGAAGACAAAATAACAAATAAAAACAAATTTATTTGTTAAACCACTGACTTATTTAAGCACGATAAATTCCCAATTTTTTCCCAAATGAGCCGTTTCATCGAAGCAAAAATTCCCAAAATGATCAATTTTGTCGATAAAAAATTCCCAATTTGGTCAGACTCCTTTTCCCAAAATAGGCAGAAAAACCCTTGGTGTGTGTGTGTGTGTGTGTGCGTGCGTGCGTTCGTGCTTTTCTTGTTTATCCGATTAAGTCCACGGTTTTCATGCGATTGTTTCAAACACAGCCTGCTTAATTTCAGCTTTAATTCACCTACTATTGCAATGCATAAGCTTGTTAATTCACCTACTACTGCATTGCATAAGCTTGTTAATTCACCTACTACTGCATTGCATAAGCTTGTTAATTCACCTACTATTGCAATGCATAAGCTTGTTAATTCACCTACTATTGCAATGCATAAGCTTGTTAATTCAGCTACTATTGCATTACATAAGCTTGTTAATTCACCTACTATTGCAATGCATAAGCTTCTTTAAATGCATCCATATTATGTTGTAAAATTATTACTTGGTTTACACTTGCTTGAATTACAGAATTAGCTGACCAGAAGATTGTCTATACTTGTTTATAAGCTTAAATCAGAGGTATAAGAGGGCAGACATTTTTGACATCTTGATGTGTTACAGGTGATTATATTGTTACTGGACCATAATACTATACCAGTTGTCATTTATACATTTTCTCAGCTGATTCACATTTGTTAACATAAATGAGTCATTAGTGATAGGTCTATGTAAGCTTTAATTTAGTACATGTAGGTGCCTGATGGGTATTGAACAGGTCCAATCACATCACTGTCAGGAGTATATTAAGATGGTTATTAGTTGGTGGATTTTATGATGGTTTCATAAAGCATGTAGACAAAGTAAACAGTCAAATAATTGATATAGTTCAAAATTGTGGCGTTTAACCCTTTACCTCTTATATATGTATTTTGATGCATGTGTAGTCCCTTAGAAAGTTACATACAATTAAATACCTTTCTTACTAAATTCCTGTTTTAAAGACTTTATTTCCAACCCTTAGATACTGATAAGCAGCAAACAGTGCAGACCCTGATGAGATGCCGCATTATGCGGCGTCTATAATGCGGCGTCTCATCTGGGTCTACGCTGTTTGCCAAGGCCTTTTTTCTAGACGCTAGGCATAAATGGGTTAAGCCATTTTTACGTCTTATCTCCCAAATAGACAACAATACATGTACAGAAAGGTTGGAAACGTCCACTCTAGGGATCTATTTTGGGCCCTTTTCTCTAACTGACTTTATTTTGTATATGAATTCTATCAGCTGTACTATCCAACATTCTTCCTTGGACTACATGCAGATGATGGAACACTCAACTCTTGCAGTGCTGGAACCGAATTTTGAAGGCCTTTGCAAACAGTTTAGACCCAGATGAGACGCCACAGAACGTGGCGTCTTATCAAGATCCAAACTGTTTGCTATTCTGATTTCTTTTGACAAAAAATCGAAGAAAATGCTAATTTTAGAAATTCAGTAGACAACATTTTAGCAGAAGACAAATTTCCCAGCATGCAAAGGGTTAATTTGTTTGCAAATAATATGTCTTTGAATCCTTATTAAAAGAAATGCATGCTGATAGGAATACATATCAAAGCGCTGAAGGCACTGAAGATGTTCGCTATTGCATAATTTAACACGCAATTCATTTTTCAAAATCAATCGCAAGTTTGAAATGAACACACGCCATTCAACTTAAAAAAGTGTGTGTCATAGCGCACGGGTCGAGTTTTGTGTGCACTTTTTATCATCCTTATTAGCTCATCTATTTTTTGAAAAAAAATTATGAGCTATTGTCATCACCTTGGCGTCGGCGTCGGCGTTGGCGTTGGCGTTGGCGTTGGCGTTGGCGTTGGCGTCGGCGTCCGGTTAAGTTTTGCGTTTAGGTCCACTTTTCTCAGAAAGTATCAATGCTATTGCATTCAAACTTGGTACACTTACTTACTATCATGAGGGGACTAGGCAGGCAAAGTTAGATAACTCTGGCGTGCATTTTGACAGAATTATGTGCCCTTTTTATACTTAAAAAATGGAAAATTTTGGTTAAGTTTTGCGTTTAGTTCCACTTTTCTCAGTAAGTATCAATGCTATTGCATTCAAACTTGGTACACTTACTAACTATCATGAGGGGACTGGGCAGGCAAAGTTAGATAACTCTGGCATGCATTTTGACAGAATTATGTGCCCTTTTTATACTTAGAAAATTGACAATTTTGGTTAAGTTTTGTGTTTAGGTCCATTTTATTCCTTAAGCATCAAAGCTATTGCTTTCATACTTGCAACACTTACTAACTATCATAAGGGGACTGTGCAGGCAAAGTAATGTAACTCTGACTGGCATTTTGACAGAATTATGTGCCCTTTTTATACTTAGAAAATCGAAAATATGATTAAGTTTTGTGTTTAGGTCCACTTTATTCCTACAGTATCAAAGCTATTGCTTTCATACTTGCAAGATTTATGAACTATCATAAGGGGACGGTGCAGGCAAAGTTATGTAACTCATACTGGCATTTGGACGGAATTATGGGCCCTTTATACTTAGAAAATTGAAAATTTGGTTAAGATTTATGTTTTGGTCACTTTACCCCTAAAGTATCATAGATACTGCTTTCATACTTGGAACACTCACAAACTATCATAAGGGTACAGTAAAAGGACAAGTTGCATAACTCTGGTTGTCATTGTTACGGAATTATGGCCCTTTTTTGACTTAGTAACTTTTAATATATGGTTAAATTTTGTGTTTCGATCCACTCGAAGTATCAAGGCTATTGCTTTCAAACTTCAAATACTTACATGCTATCATGAGGTTACTGTACCTGGCAACTTGAATTTTACTTTGACCTTTGAATGACCTTGACTCTCAAGGTCAAATTATTAAATTTTGCTAAAATTGCCATAACTTCTTTATTTATGATTAGATTTGATTGATACTTTGATGAAACTACTCTTACCTGACATACCACTATAGACTTCACCCAAACCATCCCCCGTGCCCTCCCCCCCCTCCCCCCCCTCCCCCCTCCCCCCCCCAATTTTTTTTAATTTTTTTTTTTTTTTTTTTTTTTTTAAGATCATCTCACAAATGACCACCACACCCTCACACTATACCCCCACCCCACCCCCCCCCACCCCACCCCACCCCCCAAATTTTTTTTTTTTGATTTTTTTTTTTTTTTTTTTTTTTTAAGATCATCTCACAAATTATCACCACACCCTCACACTATACCCCCCCCCCCCATTTTTTTTTTTTTTTTTTTTTTTTTTTTTCGCTTTTTTTGGAAGATAGTGTAATAAATGTCCACAACCCCACACTATACACCCCTCTTCACTCCACTCCTCCCTCCTTTGTGATTGAAAATGAGAGTCCCTTCACCTTTAAAAAGAAAATAGATGAGCGCAGAGCTCTAGATAAAAGGCGTATCTGCGTATTTACGCATTGAAAAAATAAAAAAACGCATTAAAAATCGGCCCAATACGTAACAAAACGCTTTACAAATCTTGGTACGTATTTTAAATCGATTAAGTGCGTAACCGGTTTAACCAATAATCCAGTTAAGTTTTTAGTGTCAGATAACCTTTGAATCAAGAGTAAGTCAATCAAGGTTATATTACACTAATTCCGATTCCCATAGGGTCCCATTATAAAACTGACAACTTTTACAGCATTTTTCTTGCCTTTTCGACGTATCAATTTTTCCGAACCTGGTATCATTTTAAATATGGATCTGTCCTCTTCCAATAATTGCAATCAAAAACATACCGTCTCGCAACTTCTAAGAAAGTAAATCGCTGTCGAATCCACTGTAGAAAAACGTGTTTCGGAATCCTCATTTCGACAAAAGCCCCACACAATAGAAAACACACCCTCAAAAGTCCATCTTTTAAGTTAGCTTCCAATCCAAGGCATCAAAGTACTCCAGACACATACAGGATATTACAAATAACCACAAAAGACATGTCTCACATTGTTAAATAGCTTATATTCAAGAAGAGAAAAGGAACTCTTTAGAATTAGGCACTACTTTCGAATGGACCACAGAGGGATACACAATGATTTAGTGTAATGTATCCTCAAAATAAGCTTGTAATACAAATGGCGGCCCATCATGTTTGTGGATCAAAACGGGACGTTTTAAGCAACTTGCGGGATTATTTTAAAAGAAAGTCTGTTCATATCGTCGTTTTAAATATGTTCTGTTTAAATTTAATAATATAAATAACAAATAATAATACTATCTCTAGATTGAACACGCCTTTTACTTTTTTCCGTTTTCTATGGAAACGGAAAATACCCCTAAATATTCCTAAACCTTTATGGCTGAAACAAAGGAGTAAAATACGCATTGACAATAATATCAGGGGGTGAAATACCCTTTAGACTAAATCCTTATCTGGAGCTCTGGATGAGCGGTCTGCACCCGCAAGGCGGTGCTCTTGTTATTTCATAGAAATAACTAAGACAAAATAAAAACAGCATGCTTTTTTGGAAGTTCTGAAAGCAAAGAAAGTATGATGAAAATGGTAATGAGAACTTAATATAAAGAAAATTTGCAGTCACCATCATATTAAAGGAATATTTTTTCTAATATCAAATGACTATCTCACCAAGAATATAAATTCATAATGAAAGTTCCGTGTAAAAAACTTTTGATTTTTGACACCATATACAAATTCAAAATATACAATAATCTTCGTATCTTGTATATGGAGGAATAAAAGTATATAAACATTGCTGTTTATGCTTTACTTGTTACCCGAGCAGTTCACACGGTGTCAACAACGCTAACATAAACATAGGTATAGAGCACTAATGCGCTTTTAGGCGAAGCTGTTTCAGTTTTCATCTTAGTGACTTAAACATAACGCCAACAGACACGCATGAATATTTTCGAATATTTAATAAGCTGATTCGAGATACAACCTCTGAATTTTTGCTACATCACTGCGTATGTGCTCAATTCAAAGGATGTAGCACTGTTAAGTGTAAGAAATTCCGGACTACTCTCTGTATGCTCAAACGACACAAATTGTGACCCTGTTACAATTACGCGTTACAATCCATCTCGCAGAATTTCAATTTCGCCTCCAAGATGAGAAAACAATCATTAGCGAAATAGTATAGTGTCACGATAAGAGAAAATCGTTTAATTATCATACCACAATGTTTGCCGTACTTGGTCAGCACGTCTGGAAATCATTCCTTAATGCGTCGATAGGCTGCCATTATTAACAAGTTTGCTATTTTGAATTCAATTTTGTATCAAAAAGCATTGTTTTTAAATGTGGGATTTTCAATTCGCAATGAGATTTGTAATGACCCTCGTCATGCGAAAATGGGTATTATTCTATATGCGCCCTTCATATAAATAGCCCATTCAGCTATCCCTCCTTCTGGTAAGGAGAAACATAACATATTGAGTGATTTTAAAGCGAACAGCGTCGCCTATGGCCTGACTGTGCAAGAGCACATGTTGGGTTTAACAAACGCTTGCCGAAACGCATAAGACCCATTTTCGCATGACGGCGCTATTGACGTGTGATTTAAATGTGACGAAAGAAAACTGCGTTTAAATCAAATGTAAACATACGATATATTTCGATAATGAAGAAAGATACTCATAACAAGGCATATGAGGACACATATGAAGTGCTCTCCCGTAGTATATTTTTTATTTACTCACACTAATGTGTGGTTTGACAATGCTAACACACATTTCATGCGGTGAATATGCAGCTTACAAGTGAAAAACACAACACAATAGTTTAACTTTTGTTTAATTGTATTCAGTTATTTAGAAAAGTAAATTGCTAACTTTATTTCAAAGTCGGCGTATACGCCGACTACATTTTTAAAAGACATGTATTGTTATAAATATATTTAATATAATATATTTAGTTGTTTTCGGTTTTAGCGATTATAAAGCATTTTCGAGGTTGCCTATAGTATGCCTGAGTAATTGATGAACTCATATCCAACTGTCAATGTATTGACAACTGTGAATATAAACAAGCTAACCCTTCTACTAAGCTTCTACTATTGCGTTGCTAGCACCCGTAAATACAAAAGATCGCCGCTATGTGTTGAGAACCAAGAACGCTTTCCAGAAATACCCGATGCAGTAGCTTCAACGAGGTTATGAAACAGGTCATTCGTATTATTATTATAAATTATTTGTTATATTCGGGTTAAGCGATTATGATTTTTTTTAGTCTATCGTATCGCTGAAGTTATTGTTCAACTTATGTTCAACGTTTTATAAATTGAGAATATAAGTAAGCGTCAACTTTTTCCCAAATCTCTCAATTTACGACCTGTACTACGTCATTGAGTTGTATGTGAGAGCGTAACCTATTGCGTTGTTATCGCCCGTAAACTTTCCTTTGTTTATCGACAGGCGCATCTATTAATAGCCTCATATCATGAATGCCAAAACACCCGCGAAAAAGAACCACGTGACCAAATAGGACGCTAAACGCAAATACCATGCGACTACGACTTTAATTATGTAAGAACGCTCCGCAATTCCTCTGAAGCCGGGGCCTTGTGATTGCTTTTACGTAAAGAATTGACCTCTAACTGAAGTAAGCAAAGGAAACGCATTCCTTCTATGTGCGAAGGCAGATTGAATTTTACTAATGTATAGTTTGCCTATTATAACACACATTATAATGCGGTAAATATGCGACTAAAAGTAAAAAACACTATAATTAAACTTTTGTTTTTAATTAAGTTATTTAGAAACCAAAATTCCAAACCTTATTTCAAAACAGCAAGACTACATTTTTTAGAGAATATTCTTGTTATATTTAAATGTTTTTTAACAGTTTCAGCGATAATGAATCATTTTTATGTTGTCTATCGTATCCCGGTAATAATTGTTGAACTCGTGGTCAACGTGTTATTAATTGAGACCTGTGAATATAAACAAGCGTAACCTTATACTAGTGCGTAATTCTCACCCGGACTCCCCTTTGTTTATCGCCAGCCTCAGATTTATGAATGAGATGAGCGAAAATACTACGTCACGCAGACGCAGCAGAAAGTGGACTATTTTAATCATTCATAAACAATCTTCTCCGCGACACGTGCAATACGATCATTGTTTTTTTTATTCTTTTCTATAAAACACCATTCGAAACTATTGCATTTAACACGATATTAATATAATGTTTCCATTTGTGAATAAACATAATTGGAGAACTCAAACCTCTTGCATAAATTATACAACTCTTTCTTCGCGCGTAGTGTAAGCGGGAATTGGGCTAATCATACCCAGGCCGTATCGACCTGAATTTTACATCAAGCACATTAGACGGTCGCTAAAGCGACCATCTAATAAAATACATATAAAATTGTCCTTTTGCCTAGAAAAATGTTCTCTTTAAATCAGGTCAATATCTGTCAAATAAAAGGAATAATCTTGCTAGATCATGCACAGGTTGTAAGACTACTTCTGCATGAAAAGATTCTTGCATCCAGGATTTGATTTAGATATCCAAGTTTCTAATAGATGTACCATGTATCAAATGAAAAGGGATTATTTTGATAATGTTGATTAATCAATATATAAAAGAGATAAAGTTTACAAGTTTACATTATCTTTATTGAATGTAAGTCAAAGATAAAATGATTATGGGTATTAGTGTAAGTGCCATAGGATTGTCATCAATTCATGGATGTTGCAGAAGATACAATAGTATTGCTATTTCATAATACATGTACCTGCCTTGACCATAAACAGTGTGATGAATAAAATAAGTTAGATCTTGGTGATTGACAAGACTGAAACATTTGAACATGTGACTGAGCATGCGTCCTACTTGTGTTTACTGACAATCTAAATTATATATATAAATAACATGCGACATTGGGGTTTAAATGTGTCAAATGATAATTTAATTACGTGTGCCTAAGTACTGTCTATCGGTTTTAAAGTTCTAAATATAAATGATGAAATGTTGGGATATGGACACTTATTTGTTTTAGATATTTAAAAAGTGTAATTTACTGGGTGTTCATGAAAGAAATTATTTTGTTGGAATACAATCCAGTGTGAATTTTAAAATGAAAGCTTTTTCAGAATAATGTTCCTGCATAGTGTACTAGATAAGTAACTGTGAAAATTATGAACAATAAATCATGTGACAGTTATTTTGCAGATCATGTGTGGATAGAAATGGCATGAAATATTTTTGACCAAGAAAATGAAAAGAATCATTAATATTTTAACAAAACGGAAAATACCAGAAATGTGAATAGTTGATAAGTATTGTGCCAGGATGTGCAGAACTTGCCATTTCATGTGGAGTATATAGTTTGTGCAATGAGAAGATAGTTATTGTATTAAAAAGCCTGGACTAAGAATAATGCCCAATCCTTTAGGAGAAGGGGTGTTGCATATTCAGCCAGTGGAGTTCATTGAGAAAAATGTATTGTTTTTGCACCAATGTTTCTTGTTTAAAGGTCTTCCTATTGTAATTACCCTTCTTATGGCACTTTTTGTTCTTGGAAGTTTCTATAAAGCATAATATAATTGGGCAGTGTTTATGGATCTTTAACAGTTTTGTGATTTGAACTTAAACTTGCGTAGTCTACATGCATATTTGCAGATTAAAATTGGCTCGGAACTTGCTGTCCTTGACCTACATTGTTTGCTCCATTTTCCATAAACCAATGTCAGCAAACTTAAATTTGCATAAATAATGTGACCTTAACTTACTGCTTATTGACCTTGACCTATATTTGACCATAAACTTTGATTTGACGTGTTGCTTCAATATATTTTCAGAAAGGCTATTTTAGTTTAACTTTGAATGTAATTTTGATGCAAAAGATCCTTTATTTGACAGAACTCAAATTAAACCCTTCAAATCTACATTTTTACAAAGATCTTGACCTGACCTAGAACCCACCATTAACCTTTCACCTCTATATTGTCAGAAAGACAGTTAACTTGAATCGCTGTTATCTCTTCTCATTATTTTAAAAAGAGTGAAACCTTGAACTCACGTTTACCTCTCACCTCTTTATTCATTTCCAGAAAGAGCGTGACCTTGAACTTGCAGCCAAGATCGGCCAGACATTACTAGAGAAGAACAAACACTTTGAGGAGAAGAATGAGCATCTGGAGGAGCTGGTGGCACAGGCTAACGAGCGCATCAACCAACTCAGGTATGAAGTTGTTGTTTTTTCCGCATATATGAGCCTCACCCTGTGTTAACTCTTTCAGTGCGGGAACCGAATTTTGAAGGCCTGTGCAAACAGTTTGGATCCAGATGAGACGCCACAGAACGTGGCGTCTCATCAGGATCCAAACTGTTTGCTATTCTGATAGTATTCTTTGAAAAAAAATCGAAGAAAATGCTAATTTTAGAAATTCAGCAGACGACATTTTAGCAGATGACAAATTTCCCAGCATGCAAAGGGTTAAATGCATGTTTGAATAGTGTTATCAGATAAGCCTTTGCACAGGACAATCAGGGACAACAATTTCAGCTACTATGATATTTTTCTTTTAAAGGGGCCTTTTCACAGATTTTGGCATGTTTTGAAGTTTGTCATTAAATGCTATATATTGATAAATGTTAACATTGGATATAAAAAGCTCCAGTAAAAAATAAAGAATAAAATTTAACAAAGAAAAAAAGGTAACCCCCAGCAGGGCTCTAACCACTGACCCCTGGGTTCCTGCAGTAAAAATTCTCCCAATTAGACCACTCGACCATCCTTCCGGATGCAATAAACGGTGTATTTTATACTTCATATAACCAATCCTCGTAGTTTCACAAAATGTGACGACAACAACAGAACTCCAAATTATTAATTTGTTTCGTGTTGCAACGCTTTATAATTTTCGAGTTATTAAATCGTCAAAAGATGCATATAATGGCTTTTTTAGAGCATGGTAAATGTTCAGTTTTACTGTTTCCTCTCAAATATCATAACTTAAACGAAAATTTGCGAATCTGAAACAACTTTTCAATTTTGTCAATGTACCCAAAGCGTGAAAAGGCCCCTTTAAAGGTCTCGGAAAGTGTTGCACAGGCTAATCTGGGACAACACTTTCCGTCTAAACTTGATTTTTGTCAAAAAGGGTATTCACTGAAATAAAAAAGGCAATAAAAGCAGAAAGTGTCGTCTCTGATTCGTCTGTGCGGACTGCTTTAGCGTATCTTGGACGACACTTTAAGCATATGCAATAAACCCTGTTTTCACAGAGCAATTCTCAGATATGTTTGAACCCACTACAGGCATGACCTGTGCATGAAGGAAGAGCTACTGCGGATCTACTCGCAGACCTATGACGGCGCGGATGGCTCCTCCACGCCTGGCAGTTCCACCCCGGAGGATGCCTGCCTCCCGGTGCTGCAGAAGAAGGTCAAGACACTCGAGGAGGAGAACCTGCAGCTCCATCTCGAGGTCAAAATTGTGTGCTCAGCAGAAAAGCTTAAAAAATAAATACAAAAATATTTGTTTGTTTTTTCAATTTGTTGGATTTGTTTGTTTTTTCAATTTGTTGGGCTTAAGGTAGTGCACCCCTAATGGGCACATATCCAAATATAATCTTATTAATTATTTTCTTCATAAGCATCATTTCACTGAACTTCATGCAAATTTGTAGGTAGGCTTTCCATGCTTTAAGAATATACCAATTTTTTCTGAACCACCCCCACGCTCGGCTTTTGTCCAGTTTATTTTCAACCCTGGGGTATATAAAAGTTCCATAATTCATTCAAATTTCCAAATATGGGCATGCAGTTGGTGTGTACAGATGCAGTAAAGGTGTTTAAAGTTTAAACAAGATGAAATAAGTATTCTTTAACAGACATTTATTTTTGACCAATTTTTAGCTCATCTTTTTTTTGAAAAAAAATTATGAGCTATTGTCATCACGTCGGCGTCGGCGTCGGCGTTGGCGTTGGCGTCGGCGTCCGGTTAAGTTTTGCGTTTAGGTCCACTTTTCTCAGAAAGTATCAATGCTATTGCATTCAAACTTGGTACACTTACTTACTATCATGAGGGGACTGGGCAGGCAAAGTTAGATAACTCTGGCGTGCATTTTGACAGAATTATGTGCCCTTTTATACTTAAAAAATTGAAAATTTTGGTTAAGTTTTGCGTTTAGTTCCACTTTTCTCAGTAAGTATCAATGCTATTGCATTCAAACTTGGTACACTTACTTACTATCATGAGGGGACTGGGCAGGCAAATTTAGATAACTCTGGCATGCATTTTGACAGAATAATGTGCCCTTTTTATACTTAGAAAATTGACAATTTTGGTTAAGTTTTGTGTTTAGGTCCATTTTATTCCTTAAGCATTAAAGCTATTGCTTTCATACTTGCAACACTTACTAACTATCATAAGGGGACTGTGCAGGCAAAGTAATGTAACTCTGACTGGCATTTTGACAGAATTATGTGCCCTTTTTATACTTAGAAAATTGAAAATTTGATTAAGTTTTGTGTTTAGGTCCACTTTATTCCTACAGTATCAAAGCTATTGCTTTCATACTTGCAAGATTTATGAACTATCATAAGGGGACCGTGCAGGCAAAGTTATGTAACTCTGACTGGCATTTGAACGGAATTATGGGCCCTTTATACTTAGAAAATTGAAAATTTGGTTAAGATTTATGTTTTGGTCCACTTTACCCCTAAAGTATCATAGATATTGCTTTCATACTTGGAACACTCACAAACTATCATAAGGGTACAGTAAAAGGACAAGTTGCATAACTCTGGTTGTCATTGTTACGGAATTATGGCCCTTTTTTGACTTAGTAACTTTTAATATATGGTTAAATTTTGTGTTTTGATCCACTTTACTTCTTAAGTTTCAAGGCTATTGCTTTCAAACTTCAAATACTTACATGCTATCATGAGGTTACTGTACCTGGCAACTTTAATTTTACTTTGACCTTTGAA